>NC_077243.1:76562749-76867804 GCF_947179165.1 Solanum dulcamara | reverse complement strand
TCAGCTATGTAGAGTACCTGCACAAATAAGCAAACAGGAAGAGGACCTCCAAGAGTGCTACAGCTTGAATTGAGGATAGGCTGTTGCAGCTCTGCAGAAGAAGGGTAAAAAAGAAGGGATTGCTGGCCTGCAGATCACTGCTGTAGCTCTGCAAGTTCTTGTGGAGTGTTGGGTGTTGAAGATGTTGTGGTTGGTGTCTGCAGCTTTGTGATGTATCTGCACAAAAGGGAGTAAACAAAACAAGGTATTGTAGCTCTGCCTTTGTACCTGCACAGTAGAAGCATTGGAAGAAAGAAACAGTTGCAGTGTGCATGTTCTTCCTCTCTGCAGAGTATTGTATGTTGTTGAGTGCTGCTGTTATTGATAGATGTTGTTGTGGTTTGTTATTCCTGGATGGCTGCTGAAACTCCAAGGCAAGTCCAACATTGGAACTGATGTGGCAGCCCTTTATTGTACCTGCACAAAGGAAACCAAAAGAAGGGAAATCCAAGTATTGGATCCATTGTTGCAGGTCTGCATTGCACCTGCACACAGGAACAAATAAGAAAAGCCCACTCTAGACCTTGACTCTAGTCCTAATTTGGTAAGTCTAAGAAAACAATAAGCAAGGGAGACTCTCCCCTTTACAAATGTCCTAACTATGACATCTTCAAAGTAACTATAACTATGAAATAGGTACATTTAAATTGAAGAGCAAGTTAGAACACCAAGGATGGTATGCATATGGAGATGTCATGGTGGCTTCTTGATCCTCTTGTGCCTTCTTCTGAAATTAGCCATTTCCAGCATGTCTAATTCCATGTGAGCTCTAGCTTCTTTGGAAAGATCTTGTTTGGTGAAGTAGAGTTCTGGAGAAGTACATTTGTGACTATGTTTGGACAAACTATCAGCTGTGGAGTTGGCTTCTCTAAAGGTATGACTGCAGCTGAAAACTTGGAATTGGTTGATGATGTTGTTGAGCTTGTCCAGCAGCTCTTTGATGGACCAAGGGGGCTTTGCTTCATGCTGCAGCCACCTGAGTAGAAGCTGTGAATCAACCTCCAGTACTACCTGTGTATAACCAAGTTGAAGACACCAAGAGAGACCAAAGATTGCAGCCTTAATCTCTGCTTGGTTGTTAGTTCCTGCACCAAAAAGGACTGCATAAGCAAAAATGAGTTCACTATGTGCATTTCTAAGGATTCCTCCTCCACCAATGTTGCCAGGGTTGTTAAGGTCACTGCCATCAGTGTTCAGTTTCACCATATGGACAGTTGGCTTGGTCCAGCAGACACGAGTAATTTTGGTATCATGGTAACATTTTTCAATTAGAAGGACCAGGTCCCTCCAGTTAGTTGGCCAATCAATATAAGGGAATGCAGTGTTGAGCAGGTTAGAGGTGTCTTTGAATATAGAAAACTTGACTCTAGCAAGATTAGATTGCTTCCCACCATACTTGGAAACACATCTATTCTTCCAAAGGTTCCAGCAGATGAAGATAGGAGTTGCATGCAAAATGAGTTTGTGAGCCTCATTCTTGTGCTTTAAAGTCCACCATCTCATTAACAAGTTTCTAAGAGGTGTATACTCATTATTAATGCCCAAGGAGTCAGCAAACAACCTCCAAATGGACAGAGAAAAAGCTCCTGCAACAAAGATGTGATCAATGGTATCCTGTCCAGGTCTATAGCAACAATAGCACTGTGAAGGAGCTTGTCCAAAGCTGGTAAGCTTTTCATTAGTGGGTAATTTCCCTCTAAGGATTCTCCAAACCAGGAATGAGCATTTGAAAGGGATAAGTTTGTGCCAAGTACATGAATTTGACATAGTTTTGGTCCTTTTTTCTCTGATAAGCTCCCAGGCAGAAGAGAAACTAAACTCCCCAGTGCTATTTGGAATCCAGCAAGGGTGATCCTGTTTGAGGGGTTGGTAGTTAATATGAGTTGCTAAGATGGTTGGTACAAACTGAGGTTTTTTTTTTTGGATGATCAGATCAACATTCCATTGCCCATTAGTTATAAAAGCTGAAACTTTAGTGTTGTTGAATCTGCAACTCTAAGTTGTGAAGTGTGCTAAGGGGCCAACTCCAAGCCAGTTATCCCACCAAAAAAGACAAGAACCAGAATGAATTTGCCACTGAATATGGGGCTCAATTTTGTGCTTATTGTTCATCATATGCTTCCAGGTCAAGGATTGACCTGTATCCCATTTCTTGGTGATAATATTGGCCCTCTGGCAGTATTTGGCTTTAATGAAATCTCCCCACAGGGTGTTCTTGGTTCTAAGTATCCACCATTTTTTGTATTAAAAGGACTTGGCCACATCTGCAATTTGCCTTACTCCTATGCCGCCTCCATCATATGGAAAGCTCAGATTCTTCCATGAGGACCAGTGATACTTCCTCTTGTCATTTTTCCATCCCCAGAAAAAATTGGCAGTTATGCTTTGTATCTGCTTGATGGTGGTTGAAGGTGGAGTACTAGCTGATAGCAAGTGTATTGGCATGGCTTGGATAATATGCTTGACTAGTACAGCTCTTCCCCCATAGCTAAGGATTTTTGCATGCCATCCAGTGATCCTGTTAACAACCTTTGCAATAAGATCAGAATAGTATATAACTCTTTGTCTGCCAATATAGATAGGACACCCCAAGTAAGTTATGGGGCTATCTTTTTGGTTGAAACCTGTGATTCTCTTGATTCTCACAATAGTAGACTTGAATGCATTGGAGGGGATCATGAAGTGACTCTTATGCTTGTTGATCAACTGTCCAGAGACCCTTTCATAAGCATCTAGAGTCTCCATGATGAGTGTCAAGGTCTGCTTTCTTTCAGAAGAAAAGATGATGATATCATCTGCAAAGCTTAGATGGTTGATCTGAGGTCCATGCTTTGCCATATAGAAGCCATGAAAATTAGGATGATGGTGTAGTTTGTTCATGAGTCTGGAGAGCACCTCAGCTCCAAGGATGAATAAGGCAGGGGAAAGGGGGTCACCTTGCTTGAGACCCCTTGCTGAATGGAAGAAACCATGCCTTGAACCATTAACTATGACAGAGTACCAATTATCTGCCATAATCCTCCAAGTCATGTCAATGAATTGCTCACCAAATCCCATTCTTCTCAACACCAGACAAGTGTAGGACCAAGAGACTCTATCATAGGCTTTGGCCATGTCAAGTTTGATCACAACATTGCCCCCTACATTTGGTTTTTTTATCTGGTGGATGATTTCCTGTGCAAGCATAATATTCTCAGAGATGCTTCTATTTTTGACAAAGCCAGACTGGTTAAGGGAGATGAGGTTAGGAAGAATTGGAGCCAGTCTTAGACAAAGGAGTTTGGAAATGAATTTGTTGGTGAAGTTACTGAGACTTATTGGTCTGAATTCTGAAAGTTTGGTAGGATGGTTCACCTTTGGGAGTAGAACCAAGCAAGTATGGGTGAAGCACTTAGGCATGGTTTGTCCACAGAAAAAGGAAATGACCACACTAAGAAGATCTTCTTTGATGATATCCCAACACACCTGAAAAAAATTTCCATTCATTCCATCTGGACCCGCTGCTGAATTAGGATTCATTGTAAAAACAACATTTCTTAATTCATCCATAGTAGGCATGGCTTGGAGATCTTCATTGTGCTTGTCAGTAACCATTGAAGGGATGCACTGAAGATCCTGCTACTGAATATACTTCTCCTCTCCAGTGAATATTTCTTGGAAATGTTTACAAGCTGCTTCAGCTATTTCAGCATCACCTTGCACCCAAGAACCTTCCTCATTTTGGATTCTGTGAATATAACGCTTCCTTCTCCTACCTCTGATCAAGGCATGAAAATAGTTAGAGTTCACATCTCCTTCTTTGAACCAATGTAGCTGAGTTTTCTGCCTGAGAATGACATCTTCCATTCTCAGGTATCTGATGTATTCAGCATTGATGGCATGAAGCTTGGACCTGTTTTCATTGGAGTTCATATTAATCAGGTTCTCCTCAGCTTGTCTAACTTCCTCCTCATATTCTTTAACTCTAGCATAAATGTCTCCAAACTAATTTCTGGACCAAATGCTAAGAGTAGAAGCAAGTCTCTTCATTTTTTGGTGAAAGCTCCACATTGGAATGCCTGCTACTGATCTGCTCCAACAATCCTTGACAGTGTCCATAAAGGAGGGTTGGTCTGGCCAGCAATTCAAGAATTTGAAGTACTTGATGGGGTTGTGTTGCTGATCAACCATTTCTAAGAGCAGAGGACAGTGATCTGATCCCACAGAGGGCAGATGAGTGATGCTAGTATGGGGCATGGTTTCCAGCCACTTATCATTAACCATCCCCCTACCTAGCCTTTTCCAAACTCTGAACATAATGCCCCTCTGGTTAGACCAGGTGTATTTCTGTCCAGTGAAGCCAAGATCTTGGAGGCCTGAAGCCTCAATAATGCTGATGAACTCAAGGCTCTTTCTCATATTATAGATGACCCCCCCAAGTTTTTCTTCGGGGTCAGTAATAATATTGAAGTCACCTATAGTGCACCATGGAAGGGAGGTGGTTGATTGCTGCAGTAAACTATCCCAAAGGGGTTTTCTGAGGTGATCTTTACATTTTGCATAGACAAAGGTGGTAATAAACTGATTTGGGATCATGACATGATTGATCTCACAAGTGATCAATTGCTCATCATTCTCCAAAATCCTGCAATCAACATCTTTGGTCCAGAAAATCCAAATCTTACCATTTGGATTATGGATAGCATAGTCCATATTAAGCTGATTTCTAAAATGCTGCAGTTGAGAATTATCAGAAAAGGGCTCCAATAAAGCAATAAGAGAGATCTGGTGCATGTTCTTTAGATGCTTGATTCTTTCCATGGCTCCTTGGGTATTAATACACCTCACATTCCAGCTGAGTGTACTAATCATTGAGAGATTTTGGAAGTAAAAAGCCTAGTGTGTGGTCTGCTTGTAGGAGCAGAAATAGTAGGACTGGTAGGTCTAATATTGAACCTGGATTTGTGGGCTCCTCTAGGGGACAAACCTTGGGAGTTAGATATTTGTTGAATCTCATCTTCATATTCCTTTGTATAGGTTGGACTAGAGGCTCTGATCAGCTGTTCACTGGCAATATCATCCTCATTTGGATCCTTCAAAGATTGGTCATCATTATCACACTCATCTTCTGATTCAATAACAGCATATTCATCCAGGTTAGGAGGGACCTGTATGTTAGTATTGAGAGTGCATATGGGGTGAGAATGTGTGATTTGCTCTGCAGTTCTGTTTGCTGGCTGTTGAGGTGTTGTGTGGTTGTTATACTGAGCTTGCAAGGGAGTAATATCCATCCCCACTTGGCCATCCTCCAACACAAATTGTTGGCATCCCAGGTGAGAGTGTTGTTCTGTCACCCTATCTATTACTATATATAGTTCCTTAACAGCAGAATTCTTTTCATCAATTCTTTTTTTAATAGCATCCCTTCTCTTTTTGCTTAGTTTATTCTTTTTTGCATTAGAACCTGTGGCACTTGTGCTAGCTACTGCCCCCATATCTTTGGCCATAGAGCCTTTGATTGTTGGCAAGTGAATGGCATCACTAATAGTGTCATTCTTTCCTGCTGTCAGCTCATTTGTCTGTGCATTTGTAAGTAGATTAATGTTGTACTGGTAGTGATGTACCGAGGTAGCAGGAGCTCTAGGGTCACACCTAGGGTCAGTGCTTGGGTTCTCATGCAAAACATGAGACAAATTCCCACCCTCTTTGGTTGCCCTTTCCTGCAGATTAGTGTGGTTCTCCATTGCACTTCCTTCCAAACCTCCATCAACTTCTAAACCAGCAGCAGCAGTGTTATAATAAGAGGGTTGCCTGGGGAGTGGGAGCATTGAGTCAATACCTGGGGTTCTTGATTCTTTGCTAAAATCACATCCATCAGCTGTCCTTAGACCTGTGCATTGGTTATGAGGGGAATGGGACTTGGGGAGCCTGGAATCCATACCTGGTCCAAAACAAATGGTGTTGTCCTGTATTGTTGGTTGCTTCCTAATGGGAGCTTGTACTTTGGTATTTTGTTTTTCTGCAACTTGGTCAGTGGGCTGATCTTGTGTAATAAGATCAGCATAATTATTTGACTTAAAAGTAGAGTTAGCAAACATACCTGGTAGTATCTGGTTGAGCTGTGGTTGTTCATTTCTCGCTTTTCCTCTTGGTGCTGTAGGTTTAGATCCATTGGTCTGCTGAAATTTGCCTGGCCCCTGGTTATGTTTCTTGTTCTGAGTTTGCCACATTTCTTCATTCTTGTTAGTACTAATAGGCTGTGGTTGTGCTTGGTTACTGGATGTATAGATATTGTTCTTCAGTTGTACATCAGTAATCTGTGTTTTCTGTTGGTCCCTGGTCTCCATGCCATCCTTTGTTTTGTTTTTCCTGGCAGCTTCTAGTTTTTTTCTTCTTTTTTGCTCTTCATCTTTCTTGTGGACAGTACAAGCATGCATCAAATGGCCCTGATGCTTGCAGTACATGCAGGACTCAGGGACATTCTTATAGTGGATGGCTTGCCATCTTCCTCTAGTAGTGTCTTTTCTATCATAGCCCATCCAAACATGTGGTGGTCTTTCCTCTGTGAGATCAACTTGTATTCTTACCTTAGCTATACTCCCTCTTGTCTTTTGGATAGAGGCAGTATCTAGGTATAAGACTTTACCAATGGAAGCTAGCAAAGCAGTCAGCAGTGCCAGGGCAATTCAGGTAGGGCAATACAAATTGGCACTACTGGGGTCTCTTCCTCAGGCTTGAAGGTAGGTGTCCAGGTTTGTATTCTCATCAACTGACCTTCTATGTTCATCCTTTGCTTGGTCCACACTATAATGTAGTCCATCTCATTGTCAAGATCAATGTAGATATGTCTAGCATTGAAGTGTGCTATCTTGACTCCTCCTGATAATTGAGTTTGTGTAATGAAACTTTTCCTCAGCAACTCAATTTTTGGCATGGTAGTGCTAAATTTTCCCACCAAGGTATACTTGCATCTAGCAGCCAGCATAACCATGAAGTCTTCTTCTTCAAAGATGACTGCAGGTAAGCGCTGTCTGGTGGTGTAAGTTGGAGTTGATAGCATAAAAGGGACCTCAGTTCTAGCTTGGTTGATTCTAAGCTTAGAGGCAAATGTTTGAACTACTGTGTAGGGTGCTGGTTGAGGGACCTGGTCCCTCTTGTTGGGAAATTGGTTTTTCTGAGGTTGCTGGTTGGTGTGAACACCTATTTGTTGATGGTTGGAAACTAATTTGTGTTCATTTGGTTGGGATTGGTTGGACACTAAATTTGTTGTTTGGTGGTTTGGATTTGGCTTATCAAAGTTACTAGAAATTTTAGGAAAATTGTGCTGGATTGGAGTGTTCTTTTTAGGAGCTGCTATAAGGTTGGAATCAGTCTTGGGAATGTTATTTCCTTTGTGAGTTCCAATGGATTTCAGCATACTATTGTTGTTCATATCTAAGTTCAAAACCTTAGAGCTTATGGCACGGACAGTACTAGTTTGCACATTCTTGCAAGTAGGATTCACAAGATATGGTTCAGCAGGCTTAACATGTATTTGGACATTATTGTTAACATAGTTAACATGTGGTAATGAAGATTGGTTAAAAAATTCAGAAAACTTACCTTGGAGTTCTGCAGGATCATTACTGTTACATTGCTGTGCAATTCCTAAGGCATTTTTATCACTCTTGGAGCAATGGTTCATCAACTTTGCATTATCAATTATGTTCATATCATTATTTTGTTGATTGAATTGACCATGTTGCTGATATTGGTTATGAACCAATGTAGACCCCTCAGCTTGAAAAGCAGTGTAACTGTGCACATCACCTACACAGGTGCCTTGACGATTTTTTGAATTTGAACTTATTGGTGATGCTTCAAGGTACCTACCTTGGCTGGGAAGCTCCGCAACACTCTTAGGAATATTTTGACATTGGTGTTGTGATAGTTGGCTCGCCGGAGCTCCGGCGCGACCACTGGAACAGTAAACTTGTCTGTTTTCCATATATGAGCTAAGAGGAGATAATTCAAGGCCTTCTCTGAGAATTGGGAGCTGCGTAATCATCTTTTCCACACCAACTAATCCAAAACTTATTGAATTATCCAAATTGGAAGCCTGAATTAATTGTTCTTCGGCTTGAGCTCCAGTAGCTGTATTTTGGATATTCGAATTATTTGGTGAAAATTTGAAGCCTCGCACCTGGTGGGGGTTGTTCATGACGTTGAAGCGCCCAGGTTGGCATTGTTGTTCACCTGAAAATGATGTCGGATCTCCGGCGACTTCGCCGGCGACTTGCTCCTCCACTATTCTTCCGGCCATTTGGGCTGAATTTTTGTGAGGAGGGTCGCTATTAGGTGGGGAAGAAACCCCAGTGGTGGGAGCCACTCGAAGGTCGCCGGAGGATGCTCGATTTTTCGATCGAGTTTCAGACGACAGTCGCGCAGCTCCCTCTTGCGTCGCCTGTGGATTTCTCTCAGCTGTGTGGGTATAATGAGCTGAAATTTGAGTATGATGTAGTTCATGTATTGAGGAATCATCACCAATTTTTGGTTTTACACAAATCATGCCAGAATTCTCCAAAGAGATTATTTGATGAGCCCATGCTAGTTGCTCCTCCGATAGTGCAACAGTGATTGCAGGCTGATTTTGCAGATTGGAGGAGCGGTGGGTGGAATTTTTCGATGTTACAACTTGCTTTGTGTTGTATCGCCGATATCTTCGATCTTATCTTTGGAACGAAATTTTTTGACGTTAGGAGGTAGGTACCATCCCATATCCGTTTTTATGACAATTTTGCCCTTAGTAAATAGCTTTTTTTTAGTGAGATAATTTTAAGCAGCATCTAGGGGTAAGGATGGAGCAAAAGAAGCAATAATAATGATCAGTGCATATCACTGTCATATCATCCGATTGATTGATCAATCCTTCAATACCAAAATGGTTGGTGAAGTTGTATATCCATTTCATCATATTCAAATCTAATTCAGATACCAAATTATTTATCTTTTAAAGCAGATTAGGGGTATTTTAAAACTAAGAGTTTTTTTTTTGTATATCTCACACTTATCCCTATGTTAAAGCACAAGTCTTTAGCCAACTACAAGATTCGTGCACAAAAATGGACCTAATGTAAGTGCAACAACAATATCTAAGCTTAATGTCTATATGGATCCTTTGCTTCTTTTGTGTGTACTGTTCTTAATAAAGCTCACATTGATTTCTCAGAGATTTTAGGTTGAGACAACCTCTCTCCCTGTAAGTTTACCTCATTTCATAGTAATTGCATTTGAGGTTTACAAGGAAATGAAAAAGCCATCTTAGATGACTTTCTCTTTTTCTATTCTCTATATATTCTTCTACATCCTCTTTTGAAATAATATATGTTCTTTTCCAATATTTTATGCTCATATTCGAATCTTAGCATATACATTTCTGTGACACTCATCTTGAAGATATGTTGGGTGTCAGATGCCAAACACTCACTCTCATACAACGTTGTTGGTCTCACAATTATTCTCTAGACTTGTCTTTTTTACTTCGTTAAGTATCTTCATGTCATGGAGCATTCCTGCAATGTTTCTATAGCTTTCCTGTTGTTATTCTAGTTTTTCTCCTCTATCAGCCATTGGCTCTTTTAAGGGTATCTTTTGAGCCACTAGCCTTAGTTCTTGAACCTTCCATGCGAAGAATCATACCTTTCTCTTTTGGAAAGAGATTTTGAGCAGTCTCAAGCATCTTAAATAGCTCAACAATAATGTTGCTGGATTTCTAGAAATTTTGTGGTGCTTACTAGAATTTTCGGCCTTATGACCATTTGTATATTTTTTTCATCATTCTTCCATTTCCTGTTGTACTCCTTTTTATTTCCTAGATTTATCAGTACAAAAAGTATATGAAACTCCCCCTCTCCCTCCGAGGGTCAATAGTGTTCCCACTTATCCTCCAACGTAACTCAAACCTTCAACCTACCGGTTGATGGTGGAGGTGCTCAACCGCTTGAGCAAGCCTCACTTGTCTATGAAAATCTCTCTCTTTTTCTGCTTCCCTCTCTTTTGTGTGAGTTCAATCAGAAAATATACAGAAAACTAATTAGGAGATTATTGAATAATATGATCACCGGTAAAAGTTGCACGAGGTACTCTATTTGAACACCGTTATTAAACCTATACCACCTTTTAAACATTTTGGCACGTTTATCCCATTTCGGAACAAGCTCAAACATATAGTGTTGGAAATTACATATAACTGAAATTCATGTAAAAAGAAATGAACTTCAAGCGAAAACGACGATAGTTCATGAAAAAATAATATTTGAATTTAACTACATATAGTCGACTATGTGTATTAACTTTAACCATATGAAACTACAAACATTTTATCTGAAGTTAAACCCTAATTTCACATGCCGCATATCTAAAATTATTTTGAAGTGAATAGACTTAGATATATTATTTAAAAAATCATCAAATTACACACCTTATATTCTTATATTTTTAATTATTCCCTACCATTTGTAAAATTTCAAAAATCCCTCTTCTGATACATACGAATGATGCTGATACATCGCGATTTAATACATAAGTCCTTTTCAAGATACATCGCTAGTTGATAGAAACTAAACACACAATGTATCAGTAAAACATAAGTTTTACTGCTATTTTTGTTGTTTTAATGATATATTAGGTGTTATAAGCTTATTAATAAGTTTTATTGATATTACAATGTTTGATTTGTATCAACTAGCGATGTATCATTAAAATGATTTATGTATCAATCGCGATGTATCAGCGTTATTCATAGGGGTGGGCATAAAATATTGAAAACCGAATTACCGAACCGAACTGGCTATTTCGATATTTCGGTATTCGATATTTCGATTCGGTACTCGGTACCGAAATTTAACATTTCGATATTTTGATTTTGGTATTCGGTATTTATAATTATATCATTCGGTATTCGGTATTTACCGAATACCAAAATTAAATATGTTGGGCCTCCTAAAACTAAAAGACTCCTTTTAAACATAAAGGGCTATAGGCCCATTGTTATAATTTAAGTCCAGCCTAATTGTCATTTACCCTAATCTAACCCTAACATAGTAACACTTAAGCCTCATCAGTCATCACCTCAATACTTCTGACTTCAGTTCTGAGTTCAACTTCACCGCTTCACGCCGCCTTCACCTTCACCGCTTCACGCCGCAGGTAAGTTCTCTTTGCTTCTTCTCTTCCTCTTCCTCTTCCAGTCTTCTTTCTTCTCTTCTCCTCTTTGGATAGTATCTCAGCAGAATAATGCTATTTGTGCCGAGCAATTAACCTATTGTAATTCTTATTCAATCCTGGAATGCTTAATATAATAGTGTCCTAAAGTTTCTATTAGATACTAACATCTGATTTTTCTTTCAAAAAAGAAAGGATAATCACAAAATTCACTTGCTAGTTAAATAGCTTCGATCTGTAGAAAGTGTAAAGTCAATATATGAAAATACCTCCATGAACATGTCAAAAAATACATAAAATATATGGATTTAGTTTTAGACATAAAATATATGAAGAAGAACCAAAACCACAACTCTATAGTTTGAAGGAGCACCACGATTTGCTTTATCTCCAAACTTGTTTTATTCTTTCAGGTTGATATTCTTTCATGGAGGACCTCATTTTGATATTTTTATCATGGTTATTTCCATTATAACACATTTTTCAGTACACTTAAAGCGATGTACATTGCAATCCAAGGCTTGAGAATAGTTATTGGACTTAGGGACTTTGTATTCTAAATTCTAATCAAGGTTCATGGTATTTGTTTTAGTCTTCATTGTTAAACAGGTAAATGAAATATTCTTAGTCTGAGTTTTTCAGAATATTTTCTACATTTTTCTCATGCTTTTAAATGAAATCTTCACATCTTTTATTGTTGCTAATGTGAATATGATGTACTATCATATTTCGTGTGGACTTCGACTTCAATATGGGATTATCGAATACCGTATCGAACCGAATTTTAATATACCGATTACCGAATTACCGAATTACCGAACCAAAGTTTAAAAGTTCGGTATTTGGTATATACTTTGAATTACCTATTACCGAATTATAGAACCCAAACTTTGAAAATATCGAATCGAAATCTAAAAAAAAAGGATTCGACTAATTACCAAAAAAATTGGGATAAATTGTTCTAGTCACTGGCTTATTCTAGTTTTTCTCTTCTATTAGCCATTGGCTCTTTTAGGGGTATCTTTTGAGCCACTAGCCTTAGTTCTTGAACCTTCCATGCGAAGAATCATACCTCTCTCTTTTGGAAAGAGATTTTGAGCAGTCTCAAGCATCTTAAATAGGTCAACAATAATGTTGCTGGATTCTAGTAATTTTGTGGTTCTTACTAGAATTTTCGGCCTTATGACCATTTGTATATTCTTTTCATCATTCTTCCATTTCCTGTTGTACTCCTTTTTATTTCCTAGATTTATCAGTACCAAAAGTATATGAAACTCCCCCTCTCCCTCCGAGGGTCAATAGTGTTCCCACTTATCCTCCAACGTAACTCGAACCTTCAACCTACCGGTTGATGGTGGAGGTGCTCAACTGCTTGAGCAAGCCTCACTTGTCTATGAAACTCTCTCTCTTTTTCTGCTTTCCTCTCTTTCGCGTGAGTTCAATCAGAAAATATACAGAAAACTAATTAGGAGATTATTCAACAGGGTACTTTTAGCTGAAGTAAGCTACTTTAACATGTTTGTCAAAAGTATTGACATGAATTTGGCCATTAGCATCGCTCTACCTGTCAACTAATCATATCTGATGTTACTAAATGATAATATTAGCACATCTTCCTATAAGTTAACAAAAAACACCTCGACCACATCTACTAAATAATTTTCTCATGTTCCTCCAATTCTAGGTAAATTATGGAAATTTCATGCACGGGCTGATGATGGAGAACGTACAGCTGAACAGGAAAGTCTTCTCAGAACTGTCGATGCATGAACCATACAGCTTCAAGGCCCTTGTGGATGTCACTCGCATCATATGTAAAGTTGATGAATCAAGTGGAAGAAGAGACAGTAAGGAGGTATTGGATCAAGGACGATCTGCTCCATTTCAAAGAGGGGAGAATCGTGGTACCTCAAGGCGGTGGATTGCGCAAAGACCTACTGAAAGAAGCGCATGACACCACATGGGCTGGACATCCGAGTGTTGAACGGATGCTAACATTACTGTCAAGGGGATACTTCTGGCCGAAGATGGAAGAAGACGTGGAAGCTTATGTGAAAACTTGTCTAGTGTGTCAACTAGACAAGACTGAACGCACAAAGGAGGCAGGGTTGATGCAACCTCTTCCCATTCCTGAAAGGCTATGGTTGTCAGTTTCTATGGACTTTATTGGCGGATTCCGAAAGGTAAACGGTATGGCGTCGGTCATGGTTGTGGTGATCAATTTTCAAAGTATGTTGTTTTTGTAGCTGCCCCGGTAGTGTGCTCGTCAGATGTTGCTGCTGAATTGTTCTACAAAAATGTTGTTAAGTTCTTTGGTGTGCCGACGGACATCATCAAGGATAGGGACACAAGGTTCACAGGTCGGTTTTGGATGGTATTATTCAATATGATGGGGACTGATCTGAAGTTCTCTACTGCGAACCACCCTCAAACTGATGGGTAGACGGAAAAAATTAACCATTTTTTGGAGGAGTACTTGAGGCACTTCGTGACGGCAAGTCAGCGAAATTGGGTTGATCTACTAGACACGGCACAATTTTGCTATAATTTGCACAAATCGTCAGCTACAAAAATGAGTCCATTCGAGTTGGTCCTAGGCAGACAGCCTATGACGCCGCTAAGCAGAAGGCGCAAGGTAAGTGCCCAGCTGCTTACCGTTTTGCCAGGGACAAGCAAGAGATACTTTCTGAGGCGCAAGACAGCTTGCGTAAAGCCAAGAAACGCATGAAGAAGTATGCTGACCAGCGGAGCAGGTCGCTGGAGTTCAACGTTGGTGACAAGGTGTTGCTGAAACTTACTCCTCAAATCTGGAAGCAAATTACAAGTAAGTTTAGACACCAGGGTTTGATTCCAAAGTATGATGGGCCGTTTGAAGTGGTCCAGAAGGTTGGCGAAGTCGCTTATAGGTTGAAGCTGCACCCAATTTTCCATGTGAGTTTCCTGAAGCCGTTCTATGAGGATGCTGAGGATTCAGAAAAGAGTCAATCAAAAAGGGCGTCGACGATGGTGCGCACATAGTTTGATGCCGAGATTGAGAAGATACTGGATCATCGGGTACTTGGCATCAAGAAGAACAGGCGGACAGAGTTCCTAATTCTATGGAAGGGTAAGCAAGAAGCTGATGCTACTTGGGAGAAAACAAAGTCACTTTGGCAGTTCGACAAGCAATTAGAGGACTACCTCAAAACAGTCTCGCCGAGGACGTCGAGTTCAACTGGTGGGGGTGGCTTGTTAGACCCCTAAGCTTGGACTTAGGTGTATGGGGTGAAGGCAGGGCGAAGGGCTTGTGCATTTCTCTATGCGGCTGACAGAAGCAATGTGCGAATGGCATGTCGATAGCATGGCATGCAACAAGTCAAGGCATGCTTGGGTGATGGCAAGCAGCTTGACTAAGGCCAAGGCGCTTGGAGGAAGGCAAGCAGCATGGCAACAAGCAAGGGCATGCGCGAGATAGACACATGGTACCAAGCAGGCATATGCGAGGCAGGCGCATGGTATGAGGCGCAGGTATGCGCGAGGCATAGGCAGTCGACGGGGTTTATTTTTTACCTCAAAATTTGCCTCAAAATACCACCGCTAGGCAGTCGACTCTCAGCTAACTTCAGCCTACTTTCACACACAAATATTTGACACTTAAACAATATAATATCAAACACACGCACACGGAAGCAAGCACACAAATATAGAGGCAAATTGGCCCAACCTTTATTAATATCTCACTTAGATTGTACAAAGGAATACACTCGGAATTATGGCTAAGTCTACAAAACTTTGCTAACAATTGAACTCTCTTGCTAGCCAACACTTAACCAATTCTGCCTACTATTTATAGAGAACGTAGCAGCAGCCTTAGGGGGAGGGACGTGCATGGCAGTGCATGCATTACATGGGAGATCATGGGAGAACAGCCCTGCAGTGTGTCCTTAATTTTCGGAGATCATGGGACGTGGTCATCAGATAACTGCCAACCGCCGCATGTGCCTGGCACGCTGGTCAACCATCGCGCGTGCCTCGCCTGCGCGCCTTGCCAATACTGCCTTGCCAGCGCCTCGTCCATACCTTGCCTGCGCCATGCCAGTGCCTTGCCCGCACTGTCATGCCAACACCATGCTCACGCCTTGCCAATACTGCCTTGCCAGCGCCTCGCCCATACCTTGCCTGCGCCATGCCAGTGCCTTGCCCGCACTGTCATGCCAACACTATGCTCACGCCTTGCCAACGCCTTGCCCGCGCTACCATGCCACCACCTTGCCATCATCATGCCAACACCTTGCCATCGTCCGTCAGCCTTGGCCTCAGCACGCCCATGCCAACACGCATGTCTGCCAATGTCAACCCCTTGCCTGCATGCATGCCCGCCCGGTGCTATGCGCCTGTCTCGCGCATGCCTGCCTGGTGCCATGCGTCTGCGCCTCGCGCATGCCTGCACCTGTCTCGCCCATGCCCGCCTGGTGCCATGCGCCTGCGGCTCGCACATGCCTGCGTTCATCATTCTGTCGTCTGTCGTTAGGCTCTAATACTAGTTGTAACGGGTACAGACAAATATATATATACACTATAATATTCTAGGATATGTATTAAATATTCATAATACATGATTTAATTATCTCTTCATGTAAATATAATATAGGTGATGTGAATTTAGTCGTATTTTATCATTAAAAAACTAAAGAATTAGAGTATCTTGAATTTAGTCGTATTTGTTTTGAAAAATGATTTTCAACTTCAGTTTCACAGTTTAAAGTTGATTTTGAAGCTTTTAAATATTAGATATGTTTTGCAAAAAAAAAAGTTAACCTTTTGTGCAAGAAAAAATGCCTGAGAAATAGAGTAAGCCTAAAGAAATTAATGAAAACTGAAATCAAACGATTAAAGAAAATTTGTTAAGCTTAGTAACAATAGGGGTATAATTAGTCTGATTGTATAACAAAGGAAAAAATTTAACTAATAAATAAAAGTAAAGGAATTTCAACCCTTTTTTCTTGTCATTATTGAAATTTCAGATAATTATAAAGTTACAATTTTTTTTCCATTGATGACACTGTGACACCCCAACTTAGAATAAGAAGTTCCACATCGACGAAACACGAGAGATATATTGGGTATATAAGTAAGCAGACCTTACAAACTAGTGACACATTTTAAAGTTTTGCGGGTCTAAGTCCATAACGAACAATATCACTAGCAGGTTGGGCCGTTACAGATGATTACAAAGCCACTCATGTGTCAACCTTGTCGATGTGGGTCAGAGTTCAACTGAGTTTAGGTAAATTCTGGTAAGGCGAAACAAACCTTAGTGCTGAGTCTAAAAAATCTCATGCAATGGGGCAAAACTCAGCGAAAACGCCAAGTTAATAAAAGGAGATGTATATGACACCACTACTTAGGATGAAAAGTCCTACATCGACAGAATACATGAGATGTTAGCTATATAAGTAAATAACTCTTACAAACTAGTGACACGTTTTAAAGTCGTGCGGATCTAGGTCTAGAACGAACAATATCACTAGCGAGTTGGGCCGTTACAAACACTTACGATAGAAAACTTGCGTCCACCCATAAAGGGTGCTTTAAGGCCCATTAGGGTTGTTAAAGATAACACGAATATTTTCTATATAAGTATACATTTGTAATGTACAATCAAAATATACTTTCTGCCATATTTTCTTAAACTCTTTATAATAAACAATTAGAATTTAGACTATGATTCAGGGAGTTGTCATCGGCTATTCATTCCAGCCGTAGTTCATTCGGTTTTTTGCTTCTGATTCACGATATCATGTAATTTGTAAGTTCTCCTTCATGATTTAATTCTTTTTAAATGCCTGAGGGATTTCTTTCAATTTCAATGCTTTAAAGACTAGTATTATGAAAGGACTTTTTAAAGAATTTTTAAAATTTTGAAGTCAACCACATTAAATGAGTTGTAGAATTTATTCGTTCAACAAAATGAATACATTCAAGTAATTGAGAAAATTAATTAATTACTGAAATTTAAGTTAATTCAAGGAAATTAATCCATTTTCCTACTAAAATCAAGTTTCAAATACCATTTCTCGTGTTTAAACCTTTCGTTCTAAAATCCATGAATAACTAGTAAGAGGAAAGACTTTTATCTATCCTTTTCTGTATTGAAATGACGAGAGATGTTAGATTTTTGTTGTTTCAATTTTGTTTTATAGAATTTTTGCAATTTATAACTACTTGTTTTTTTATTTTTTTCTCTTTTTGAATAGTTTTTTTCCCGCAAATCTAGAATGTTATGTGTAACACTAGTTATAAGATGTATAGAATTTTATATAGAACTCTCCTTGATTATCTCATTAATGTTTGTTTTTAATTTATATGTGGTGTGAAAGAAGTTATAAGGTCATTGGTTATCAAGTTTAGAGCCAAAGTTACCTTTATGTTGATTTAGCTTTAACTTTTGTTTTGATTTTAAAAATTATTGTGACAATAAAGGTGTTGTTGGTAGTGGATGATAGAAGTATTTGAAAGCGGAATTAGTGATGGTGGGTAATAATGATATTGATAGTAATTGACACATTTAGTTTTTATGATGGCTAAGGTAATTTATAATAGTGAATGGTGGTAGAGTGTAGAGTGTACGCAATCTTTATAAAATAAATAATATTAAAAAATTTGAATCGCCAGAAAATATTTTTAAAATTTTAAGAAGGAGAAAAACTCGATTAGTATGAAAAATCCATTTATTTCTAAAATTAGATTCCCAAATAATTGTTTCATGCTTTTCTTGGAAAAGAGTTTGAATAGGTGTGAGGATTTGTCTCTCTTTAAATCACATTGCATGTACTTTGCAGCTTAGCTTTTCTATTAGTTGCGTATTCTAAATGTCGTTTATTAAATAAAAAAATGAGAGAATATTTAAAATATTTAAGGCTAGAAAGTAACTTTGCATCAAAGGTTTAATTTGAATATATCATGTATTTATGATTTATCCTTGGTTGTCTCATTTATGTAAATCTTAAGATTTTCATTCAATTATTCTACTATTTTTCAATAACTTTTGAGTTAAAAAAATTAATTAAAAAATATATTTATTTATATTTTTTTCAAAAATGTTATGGATAATATTTTAAACTGCATAACCATCAGAGAAATAGAAAGGTGAGTGTTTTGTTACATAAATAAAATTATATTTGATTGACAATACCATGAGGAAATAAGATATCAAAATCTATTATCATTCTTAGTCACTTTTGAGTTCAAAAATATTGTCAACAAAATTCTCTTGCAATATTCTTGGCATGTCAAGTAGATTTAGATGATTTAGACATTTATTATTGGCTATGATACGTTTTTAATATTTTCTTTGAGTTCTTTAGCCTTTTTATTGAAAACGTATAATAATCATTAATGTATGTCCAATCGTCTGAACCAACACATGGCCATTGTGTTGTAAGTGAATTTGATTGACAATGTATTTGGAGTCATTTATAATTGAGACTGATAATAGATTATGATAATTCAGTTTCATGAGAAACTGATGATCACAATAATTGAATGTGTAGACTAGATATGATTCTATTTTTGTGACAATACGCTCATTCTTGCTATTTCTTTTATGATCATACGATTTAAAATATTATCTATAATGTTTTTTGATAACTCCAATGTTATGTCTATACCACATTCTTCATTGTAATTATTCACACAAATTGCCTATGAATTTATGTCACTATTATTAATTAAATATATACAATTTTTTAATTGTTTTTTGTTGTAACATGTCTATTGCAAATAATATAAATGTCATAATAAATTTCTTTAAGTTCATTACAAATTCAATGATGATGATTTCATGTAAATATCTTTATAATACTTTTTAGTTGTCAACTTTTAAATTCAAATATCTTTTAAGACATAATAAAAAGCATATGTCTAAATTATGATTTTACCAAAGTTTTTGTTTTGGCTTCAGAAATTATTGTATATGTATTAATTTTTTTAATCAAAATTGATTGATCAGGTCCGATACAAATTCCACACTCATATCGTGTAGATATGGGTGCGGCACCAAAAATAAAAAAATCAAAAAATTTAGCTCTTAGAGATATGCATATATTAGTAATGTAGAGATTAATTATGTAGGAATCTATGCATTATTTTATGCAGATATTAGTTATGCAAAACTATTCATGATTTTATACGTGTATTAATTATGTAAAGATTAGTTATTTCATCTTTTATCATGCATAAAATAATACATAAATTTCTTTATTATTTATATTAGTTATGCGGATTTCTATAATCAATAAAATATCCTACTAATTTTATACATAAATGACTTTTCTTATTTTTCTACCGAATTTTGTATAAGTTAATATGAAAATTAATACCTTAATAACTTATTTCTAAAAAGGAAAAAAAAGGAACAAATCTTTGTTTCATATTTTTGTATGCCTGCAACACACTTCCCCATTATTCAAAGCCGCGTCTTCCATACCTTCTCTCTTTGCTCTGTACATACGTCTTTATCTCTCGCTTTTTCACACACACAGAGAGTTTCCCCTTTGCCTAATCATTTTTCACCTGCCCAAGATTTCGTTTTGGTTCTGGTGCTCGCCATGTTACTGATCTTTGAGGTAAATTTCATTTGGGTTCTTTCAATTTAAGCTTCTAAATCCTTTTTCTTGTTACTTGTCTTGTTTATTCTCGATTTGGGTTTTTCTGAATCTCCATGGTTTTTGTTATCGTGGGGTTGTTTTTAAATTCTATGCGAATTCTTTTTTTTTCTATTTTGCAACTCTATCATGCCATTATATAGATATTTGAGGTAAATTTCATCTGGGTTCTTTCAATTTAAGCTTGTGATTCGTATTCTTGTTACTTGTCTTGCTTATTCTCGAATTGGGTTTTTCTGAGTCTACTTGGTTTTTGTTATTTAGGGGTTGTTTTTTTTCTTTCTGTTTTGCAACTCTATCATGCCATGTTAATGATCTTTGAGGTAAATTTCAGCTGGGTTCTTTTGATTTAAGCTTGTAATCCTTTTTTCTTGTTACTCCTCTTGCTAATTTTCGATTTGGGTTTATCTAAATCTACTTGGTTTTTGTTATTTTGGGGTTGTTTTTTCCTATTTTGCAACTCGCCATTTGTTGAGTCCACATCTGGTGGGGGTACGATTTCCTCCTTTTTGAGCTAGTTTTTGGGTTGAGTTAGGTTGAAAGTTCATTGCTTTATCATGGTATCTTATATTCTTTATGCTCTAGATGTCCATTCAGCTAACTAGTTTTTGGGGTTGAATTAGACCGAAGGTCTATTTCCTTATCAATAGGTTTGTGTTCTTTTTGGGGGTGGGAGAGAGGTGGGGGGTTGATTTCATACATTTTTTCGCTATTGGGTGAGAGTAGGATTTCCTGGTCTCCTTATATGGTCTTAGCAATCATCACCTTTTGAGCTAATTTCTGTGGTTGAGTTAGACTGAAAGTCCATTCCGGGTTGACTTAGGCAGATGGTATATTTCCTTATCAATAGATTTATGTTCTTTTTTTTGTGTGTGTGGTTGATTTCATACATTTCGTGCTCATGGGTGTTTTGGGATTTTGATCTTTGTGTTTTTATCAAGTTCAACAATGCACTGATGTTTGCATCTATTATGTATATATTCATATTTAGAGTCAGATTCAAGATTTGATTTTATACATTTCTTTCTAATGGGTTTTTTTAGATATTGATTTGTGTTTCTATCAAGTTCATCAATGCATTGATATACATTTCTTGGTCATGGGTGTTTCGGGATTTTGATCTTTGTGTTTTTATCAAGTTCAATAATGCACTGATGTTTGCATCTATTATGTATATATATTCATATTTAGAGTTAGATTCAAGATTTGATTTTATACATTTCTTTCTAATGAGTGTTTTTAGATATTGATTTGTGTTTCTATCAAGTTCATCAATGCATTGATATTTGCATATACATTGTGTATATTCATATTTAGAGTGGGATTCAAGATTTGATTTCATACATTTCTCACTAATGGGTATTTTGGAATTTGATCTCTGTTTTTTTGTTGAGTTCATCAATGCACTGATGTTCTCATCTATATTATATATTCCTAATTCTAGCCGGATTTGGGATCTGGTTTCATACATTTCTCACTAATGGGTGTTTTGGAATTTTGATCTCTGTTTTTTTGTCGAGTTCATCAATGCACTGATGTACTCATCTATATTATATATTCCTAATTCTAGTCGGATTTGGGATCTGGTTTCATACATTTCTCACTAATGAGTGTTTCGGGATTTTGGTTTCTGTCTTTTTATCAAGTTCATCAATGCACTGATGTTTGCATCTATATTGTATATTCATATTTAGAGTCGGATCCAAGATTTTAAATTAGTGGATGAAGATAGCAATAGCTGTTGACTAAGTGTATGTATATATGTTAATAGGAGTTCGTTGAGTTTCCTCCACTTTGCTGAAGTTAGTGTGTTGTATTTGTTTTTAGTTTCAATCACAGTGTGTCTAGGGATGATATACTAGTGGCCATTGCCTTTCTCTTATTTCCTTCTACTTTGCTACTAAAAGCTTGGAGTTCTATTGTGTACACTTGCGTGAAGTCTCGTATTTCATGTATTTAGACCTTCTCTTGAGAAAGAAGATTAAGAAGACCCGATGCAACAAGCTTGAGAAATAAACTTACTCTAAAATTGAAATATCTAAGATGGATATGGGTACAGGAGAATATAGTGAAATAAGAAATGAGGAAACACCAAAAATTGGCTAATGTAGTGTCTCTTATTTGCTCATTCATGTGAAAATTGATTGAGATTGTTCCAGTGCTTTACTATACTCTTGGAGAAAATGGAGAAAGGAGGACAGTTTGAGCTAAATGGAGAACAGACTTACATTGGCAAAACCAAGTAAATGGATTAAGGTTTAAGTGGGTTGATTTTGTTCATCTGATCATGATAGTTCTATGTATCTGTGTGTCTACGCTCTTTCATCTCGTTTACTCACATTATGCTTTCTTGAAATTTGATAGACTTCATAAAAGTAGGTCCTTGGCCTTGGCAGTTGGGTTTTTCCGTCTCCCTCCCTCCCCTGTCTCCCATTGCTTCATTGTTGCACTTCTCCTCCTATTTTGCATTAGTTTATAAAAGATACGACTGCAGCATTTAAAGTTGTTTATTTTCTGATTTGCAGGGTCATGGTCCTAATTGTTGTTATAATTAAAATTGAGAAGGAATTTTTGATTGAAAAAATATGTACTGATTAATATATTCAAATATTAGTTTCTGAACAGATGCTCTTTGCATTTTTCATCAAAGCTGAGAAAGTTCTCACAACTAGAAAAAATTGGAGAGTATATAGAGTACTTGTGGGGCATGGGTGCAAGGTCTTATTGTCTACAATACGTTCTGATTGAATATAACTGTTACTTTTTCTCAATCATAGTGGAATGTTAAATGAATATTAAAGATGTGTCTTCACCGGTTGTATGCATGCAGTCCCATAAGCATAAAATTAAACTCTTCTACGTATCTGGTCTTTATGGTTCTAGGATTTGTTAGTCATAGCAGCAGTGTAATCTTAGGGTGATGTTTTGCAGTGACAAAGATTAGCATCTTTGCGCGTGTCCCATTCTCTTCTCCAACCCTGTTGTAAAAGGTTTCCTGTTGCAATTATACTTGAAAACTCAAATGGAGGTTAAACTATGGAATGACAAGCGTGAAAGGGAAATGTATGACAACTTAGCTGAACTCTTTGCTATTATCAAAGCAACAGAGAAGCTAGAGAAGGCTTATGTTCGTGACATCATTTCAGCTGCTGAATATGAGAGTGAGTGCCAGAAACTCATTGCTCAGTTCAAGACCCTATCTTCTACATTGAGGGATACTGTACCTAACATTGAGCGATTTCATGACACGTACAAAATGGATTGCTCTGCTGCCCTAAATCGGCTTGTGACTTCTGGAGTTCCAGCTACTGTAGAACACCGAGCTTCTGCTGCAATGTCAACTGTGAGTTCAGCAGCTGTTGTGGCCGAGTGTGTGCAGCATTTCATCACTGCAATGGACTCGTTGAAGTTGAACATGATTGCCGTTGACCAGGTCCATCCCCTGTTATCAGATCTGTCATCTTCCCTCAATAAACTATCGATTCTGCCTGTGGATTTTGAAGGGAAGACAAAGATGAGAGAATGGCTTTCAAGGCTGTCAAAGATGGGGGCTGCAGATGAGTTGACAGAACAGCAGGCTCGCCAACTCCACTTTGATCTGGAATCCTCATACAATTCTTTCATGGCAGCACTGCCCGCTGCTGGAAGTTAGCTAACTATATCAATATGTGGTATGTTTGTAAATACGATTGTTGTTTTGTTTTGCAAGTTCATAACATATTATTCTATCTTTAATTGGAGTGCTAGTGATTATATCAGTGTAGATGAACCATGTATGTTTTTGGACTTCTTACATGTTAGATTGTAAGACTGGTAGTAGCACCATTTTCCTTTTTCCGCCGAGGGTTTATCGAAAACAGTCTCTCTACCCGAAGGTAAAGGTACCGTTTGTACATCCTACCCTTTCCAGACCCCACTTCTTGATTTATTATTGTTACTATATGTCAAGTATGATTTTTCTTTTCTTCAACTCCTTTTTTGTTGTTGTCATGGTTTAGGTTCTGAGTCACTTTCATGAGATGAGTTCTTGAAACCTTCAATATATAGTCATGTTTGCAACTGCTTTCTTTGACATTTGAGTTACTCCTATTTTTTAACAGAAGATGCATTATTGCATCAAGTAAGTTTGTTTATTACCTTAAAACATATTATTATCTTTGCATTAGGTCATTATTCAAATTTTACCAAGTAAAATAATTGGTGGATTCTTGGCAGTTTGAAAATCCGTGTAGGTCAATAATGACCCTACTACGTCAATCTTGGAAAAAGGTATGATGATACTATCTTTAATCATACGAATACTATCGGTTCAAATATGCTATTGGTTCAAATATGTCCTTATCGCTAAAAAAAGGTAGCTCAAATTTGCCCTTCCGTTTGCCTACTTGTTTCTATAAACCTACTAATTCCTATATAACTACTATCCTGCATGATCCATAATGATGTTAGGGGCATATATGAGCTGATTGAGTGATATTAAACTATTTTCAAGAGTTGCCTATGCTTGAGATATCATTACCTCATATTCTTTTTCCCAATGCTTTTCAAGCATTACCTAACATTAGCCGTAGCTGAACTAGAATTGGGATTATTAAGTAAAATGACCTTTTGTTCATAAATTCTCTCTCAAAATAGCTTAATTATTATTAATTATTAAAAATGATCATTCGGCACTTTTCAATTGTAAGTGAAGTGTAATTCGCGCTTTCTTTTGCCTTTTTTGGTCTTCTTTCAGCCATTAATGGCTTTTTCTTCTTTTCCTTATTTCTTCATTGTTTTCGCCCTCCTCGTCCTCCTCCTTTCATGTTCAAAGCTCGACTTTAAAAATTGACGTGCCTCAAACGTGAATCGCTTCAAACTTGTACGTGGTGTGAATCAATTGCACCATATTCTATTTGAGTTCGAATCTACCTCTAGGTGGTGGCTTTCAAATGTTGAAAGTAACATTGATTGCGAATGAGACTGCCACATCACATACTGTCCTAGCTGCCATTGCTACAGGTTTTTGTTGCTCTCGATCTACCTATTGAAACGGGGCTATAGGTGCCTCTTGCTTCAGTTCTATCTGTTGGACAAGATGTTACAGAGTCGCTTGCCTCCTTCGGTAATGCAAGAATCGTTCAGGTTCAGCTAACTGCTTTACAAATTTTCGTCTCTCTTCAGTGTAGAGTTCAAAGTTACTTGCAAAGAATAACTGCTAAGATCAAGTTGTCAACACTTGCACAATCAATAGAAACTGGCAAAATTGAATATATACTAATTTTAAAGTCCCTATCAACGACGCCAAAAACTTGTTGCTCTCAATTGCACTTGCAAGTGTATGTGGTCGCGCAAGTAATATAATAGCTCTAAAAGAGTCGGATTATTGAACCCAAGGACTTATGATTAATGTGTATTCACTTTCACTAAATCCAAAAGTTAATGCAAGTGTAATTCAAGAATTTGATTTTTTTTATTATAAACTACGAATGCAAAAATTTAAGAACTAAACTAATTCAGAACGTTCTACTTCGAATTGGTTGGTTCATAATAATTAGGACAATACTAGAGCTAGCGTATTAAGAATTCATGTCTCATATCTCTTTCATAGATTTCAGAAGGTTATCAAATTACTGATTTACAGGATTGATATTATGATCATGATCTCTCGACCTCTAATCACCTACCCCAATTGATCATCTAATTACATCGTTGAGCTGGGATAGATAGAATCAACTGTTGAGCATTTAATTTTCATCATGTTTCGTAACCAAGAACGACACTTAGGTATATCTCTATCCTAAATACAAATCAATTCAAGCGATATGCAAGAAAAGATCACGCTCCTTGTTATACCCTTTTCTATTCCTCTCTCGAATTCAAAAGTAAACAATATATTTATTTCAATGTCGGCCATGTATCAAAATATTAATTTAAGAAAACAAGAATAATTTATACGATAACCAACTTCATCTATAAAATCGATGTTCAACAATCATTCATAGCTACAGTCCCAGAACAAAGGGGTTTAGCTACTCAAAATCCGATTCGCAACGTTTGAATGTTTAATAATCATATAAAAATTCAAAAGATGAAAAGAGTAGAAAGAAACCCTAATATTTGAAGAAGAACCTCATCCAAGACTTGTGCTTTCGAAAATATAAAAAAAGTCATTCAGAATAATAAAAATGAGTCTATTTATAAGCTTGGAAAAATGCGATAAAATTCTGACACACAAGTTTGCGACACAGAGTCAATACAGACCTGCCTATTTTCTCATGACTTCCCCATATTAAAAATTTAATTCCCAGCTCCGCGATAAGAAGTCAATACTAAGTTCTTTTCTCACTAACTCCTTCTCTTACTCATTCGAGGCTTGCATCAGTTGTTCCGCATTTCCGCTTCACCTCCATCTCAATTCTTATCATTTTGTGCACATTTCATGCGATTTTCAATCTACAAATATCTAATTACATTGGTTAGTCAAAATGCATAAACATGAGACAAACGACTATCAATATGATAGAATTTGTTCTCGAATATAGCTAAAACATGAGTTTCACTTGACTTTTAACCGTATAAATACGCTCAAGATCAGTTGCCTAAGACCTAATTACTGTAACCAAAAAGTGTTGGACAAAGGCCATACGCTTGAGATATCATTACCACATATTCTTTTTCCAACGCTTTTCAAGCATTACCTAACATTAGCCGTAGTTGAATTAGAATTGGGATAATTAAGTAAATTGACCTTTTGTTCAAAAATTCTTTTTCAAAGAAGCCTAATTATTATTTATTATCAAAAATAGTCATTCGACACTTTTCAATTGTAAGTGAAGTGCAATTTGTGCTTTCTTTTTCCTTCTTTGGTCTTCCGGCCATTAATGACTTCCTCCTCTTTTTTCTTTTTCTTCTTCCTTATTTCTTAGTTGTTTTCGTCGTCGTCGTTCTTCCACGTTCAAAGTTCTACTTTATAAATTGACGTGCTGCAAATGTGAATTGTTTCAAGTGAATAATATATCAAAAGACTCGAACATTGAGAGAAGTTCATATCTAAATTTTGGGATTGTTTAGAGGAGATTTGAGTTGATTAAGAATTTGTTTTAAAAATCGTTTTGCAATGTATACTTTATTGAATCAACAATGTATATAGATGTATACTTTGTTGATACTTTATTGTATCAACAGTGTATATAAGCATATATACATCTAGATATATAGTTATACATCATCTATACATGAGTATACACTATTTATACAGTATTGATTCATTATATATACATATCTATACATTATATATATATATGTGATCATTTTGTTTTAAAAAATTGATTTGCAATGTATACTTTATTGAATCAACAATGTATATAAATGTATACTTTGTTGATACTTTATTGTATTAACAATGTATATAAACATATATACATCTCGATATATGGTTATACATCATCTATACACGAGTATACATTATTTATACAATATTGATTCATTATATACACATCGATACATTACATATACATATGATCATTTTATTGAAAATATTTTTTGTTGCTTTATCATTAATTTTGGGCTATTTTTTTCTATTAATAAAAACTTGGCTATATTTAATTCAAATAAAACTACTTTATTATATATTTATGAAATTCTCCCTTAAAATAACTGTTACAAACAATTTCATCTATTCCTTCTACTCATTTGTTGGGGGTCTTTCACAAAATTTCTGTTATTTTCAGTCTTAATTATATGCAGTTAAAAAAAGCGTACATCATCACTTACAATTCAATTTGGAAATGTTCTTTTCTAAGAAAACCCTTCTTGCAACAGAAAAATTGAAAATTTAGCTAAGTTATAAACAATAAAATTAAAGCTTCTAGGAATATGTAAAAACACAACATAATCTAGACATAAAAATATACTTCAAATGTCTTCACAAGTTTATATCCACGACCCAATTAGCCATTACATATTTTTTTAATATATCGCATAACAGAAGATATAAAGTTTTTCCATTCATTTTGTATCGCTTTCTCCACAATTTTTTAAATTGTAAACACTTTAGAAACTATAGACTTCTCAACGAACTGAATCGGGGAACCATAGAGATGAAACTAAGCACCCTTCTTATCCATCTTGCCCTCTTCAATTCATCTAGTAATCCTGCATCAATAGATAAATAAATCCCATCTTCGAACACCACTAATTGATATTCATAATTCCCTTGTAAATTGCCATTTGAGGAATCAACAGAGTATTATTTCAAGAAATTCATTACACTCAAAGAAAACATTTTCTAGTATGTCTGAGGGATCAGTAAAATTTATCATTAAGACTTCAAGCATTTCTAGACTTTCATATTTGAATTATTTGATTCTCTTCACTTCATATTTTGAATTCGCCTCGGAACAACTCTAAAATTCTTGTCAGGTCATATTTTCCTCAAATTAAATTGCAGCTGGTTAACACAACCATATATTTTAAATACAATATTAACTTTGTATGTCCATATTCATTCTTCAATAGTGTATAACAGTTAGCTGCTTCATAAAAGTACATGTTTATTATTTATTATATGTCACTAATAATAAATTCGACTGTCCCCAGTTATTGGTTTAAAATATAGTCTATATAGTATCATCAAGAAGTGCTATAAATTATGATTTTAGCACAAATATTTATTGACCCATCATGGTTGTTCACGTCATTTAGAAAACTTATGACGAGTACCTACTTATATTGGTGGGGCGGAATTAGACATCTGAATACAAATTCAATTAAATTCAATAATTTTTGTTTAAATAATGTAAGAAAATTACAATTACAGTATATGAAACACTCACAAGACAATCGAGACCTTCTAACGAAAACTCTAATACGAGGAAGTTAGAAGTCGAATTTGAAGCTAGACTTTCATGTACGATATTAGTACAAAAAAGGTTCTATCATATCATGACGGATTGACAAATTATTGCGTTGCGCTAAATTTGAACTATCATTGACTTTATTGAGATGTTAAGTTTTTATTAAATCGAGTAAAATCTTCTTGAATACTCACAAAAAATGTAATAAAATTTTATTCAAGTATGAACAAATATTAAATCTAAAACTCAATTTTAACACCTGAAATCATCATTCAATAATTATAAATCCATTAAATTGAAATCCTGACATTGTCTTTGTTTGTAAGTATCCTCTTTAAATTAAATTCTTGTTAGGTTTGGAGTTAATGTAATGCTTGGTCATCACAAGACAAACAAATCAGAAAAACTTACTCTCACTCAGAGTTATAATATCAATTTTCCACGAATTTATGATGTGTTTAAATACGTACCCGCTAGTTGAATTTTTACACACAAAAAAACAATTTAACTTTAGTAATTAGAAATCAAAGTGAAAATCCATCAATTTCAAATATATACAATAAACTAATTAGTTTACAATAAATATACCCATATTTTATTTACATAAATAGCCAAAAATCAGAGGAAATATACAATGATTATACAATATAGCTTGCCAAAAGTCATAAAAAGTATACATAACTATACAATATAGATTACTTATATACATGAGTTATACACTGAATATACATTATGATACCTTCTTTACATTGAAATATACACTAAGTATACATGAATATACACTGAATATATATGAATATACACCGAATGATCATTTTTTGGTAATTAAAATGACCGAATGACCATCTACTGTAATTTTCCGTAAATAAATTATGGTTAAAAATTCATATAATAATGAATTATGATTAAGTGATAAATGTATGTATCAAAGACATATTTTGCATTTATTGATTTTTTTAAATATAAGGCACAAGTAAGTTTTACCCTTTACATAATTGTTATTATTATTACATGGGATGAGTGCTTAATATGCCCATCAACTTTGTGATATTAGAGCTGATATACTTCTCATTAAAAAGATGATTCACATATTGCTATCGTTACACAAATAGCTTAAATATATCATTTTCGACCGACGAAAATAGAAAAAAATGTGTCTATGAAAGACACATGCCTTACCTTCATCGGTTTGGTGTGAATATATTTTAACACCTTTAAGTATAATGTTTATATTATCACTCAATTAATTATGGTAATTGACTTTTCTTTAATCTCACTTTTATACTTAATCAAATAATATAAATTAGTTGTGATCAAGTTTAAGGATTTCAAGCCCTAACCAACTTTAGTTGACTAATGCACACTTCTTTTACGTGTTGTTTAGGGTTTGTCTGTAACAAATTAGCAATTTAATTAGGTTTTCATTATCAAAAGTCAAAATATACCAATGACAAATTAAGTAGTTATTTTAGAAGCCTAGAAGGGATGTTTTAGTGTTTTATCAACTACTATTTCCTCGGTCTCACTTTATCAACTACTATTTTTTCGATCTTAGTTTAAAACATCCCTAGAAGGAATGTTTTAGTGTTTTATCAACTACTATTTTCTCGGTCTCAGTTTATGTGATATGATTGGATATGAAATTTTAAAAAATATAGAAAAACTTTACCATGCTTCAAAACTATCCTTAAAAAAAATATACCTTTTTGATTTTTTTGTCAAATAAATGAAATCTAACATAGCTAAATATTGATGATGTCATAAGTATTTATTAAATAAAAAAATATGACAATCTTTTTTAACTGATTTAAAAAAGGCCAAAGGGAGTATCAAATATTCAAGTAATATCTTACCTTTACAATTGGCAAATTTTGCAATTAAGCTCAATAATACCTACATGTATTGGATTTAAGTAACTATATATCCACTTATGTAAATGTAATTTTTTACACTATCAGATTATTTAAAGAATATTTATAGATATTTAGACTATTTTAAAATATGAGATATGTACTTTGAAAAAAGACTACCTAACATAACAGGTTTACTTGGACAGCCCTGCACAGGTTCCGGGGAAGGATCGACCACAAGGGTCTATTGTACGCAACCTTACCTTGCATTTCTACCAGAGACTGTTTCCAAACCTTGAACCCGTGACCTCCTAATTACATGGCAACAACTTTACCAATTACTCCAAGGCTGCCCTTCAAGGGTATAAATTGTTTACATCAATAGTGTATATAATTTTAACACATACATACAAAAAAGATATTGACCTACTAATATCATATAATTTTTTGATGAAAGGTTGCTATAGTTTACTCTGTTCGGACAAGGATATATGATTCCATCCTTGATTACTTGCAGTCACCTTTTAAATGACACACACACTATAGAGTGTAACAAACTTTTTAATTTCATTATCTATGTATAAAATATTTTTTTATTTTATTTTACTCGAGTCTTATGTCAAAAATAGATTTTTAAATAACTATATAATGGTGTGTCAGTCATAGTTTCTTGCTGATGGTAATTAATTCATAACATTAATTATAGTGTAGTTCTTGTGTTGCGGACGTAAAGAATTGTGCCTCATTGGAATGTATTAGCGGAGACGTACGTTATGATGTTGGATCTAACTTAACCCTAAAAATTAATTTTTGAGAGAGAATTATCCAAATTCCATATAAGGACGCCATAATTTTCTCATCGCACTGATGTGGGACTTAATACCCCGCCTCACACATAGGTTTAGACATCTGGTACATTGACAATTTAATATGATAGCCCAACATCAATAAATCATAAATTGTGATTGATCAGAATTTGAATCGTGTAAGGAAATAAATTTTCGACTTAGCTCAGCTTCAAAAACTAATTCATGAAAAGAGAATTACTCAAATCAATATATTTTTTTTGGATAATTTCTCCTTTTTGTTAGTAAAAGAGGTAGGACATACATACGCTTTGCAAATGCTAAGTTAAGTTTTCTTATTGAATTAATGAGAAGCTTGATGCATGAAACATTTCGTCCTTAGTCTTCAACTTTTAGCTTAAAAAAGAAAAAAAAATTCAGTTGAGTCAAAAAGCTGATAGCTCAGATTGGATCTGATTTGATTGTAGCTTCGAGTTCAGGTGCCGTACTGCAACCGGACCGAAAAGGAGGGGGCATCTTCATGTGTCAAAGACGTGAGTCTTAGTTCCTAGTTTATTTGAATCAGGAGGGGACAGCTTGTGGGGCTGATTCGATGGACCAGCTTCATTCCCTATTCCTAAAATTGCGGTCAGTCTCGCTACCTCTTTATTTGCCGCCCCCTACTTGCAACACACACCTAAAGCGCCTGCGTTCCACTTGCAACCAATACAACCACAACCTAACTTGCACCTTGCCTGAAAGCAGAAGAGGCAGCTTACTAACCTACTGGAGTAAGTAGTCTTGTCCGAGCACAGGATAGGTAATTGAGAGATAGAGCTAGCCTATTCGTTATGGGACTAATCCAGCTACAAATGAAAGAGTAAAGCGCATTATCTTCATTTCACTTCCAATTTAATGTACGAAGTTGCTCGACCAACGGGAGAGGAAACCCTCAAAAGTTCGTCCATTCTGGGTTCTTATTGAGCGTAGAAAAATCAAAGTTGATGATAAAGTTAGCAAAGTTTCCATATCAAAATAAAACATTATAATTGATCTTTTAGCTAATTTTCTATGTATAACTTTTAATAAGCTCGACTCTAATTTCTCATTTAAAAAAACAAAATGAAAAACAAGCGCGCATATTCTTTTATTCCTAATAATTTTCATCTTATTCTTTTTTATTTTCTCCAAATTTCTTATTTACTCAGATGTTCTTTCAGCTTGGGATTGCAGCATAGTAATTATTATTATCGGCAAAATAATAGTTCATTTAAAATTATCTTTAACAAGAAACTAGAACAATTTTATACACTAGAAAGTTACATGAAAATGTACTCACAACATCCAATTGAAACGAAAGAACTCGTGAATTTTGTTAGAGAAAAGAACTAAGCTTACAAATTCAACTAAATACCCCACAATTAAGCAAAATCAAGCATGTTGCCGTCAGAAGCAAAACTCCATACATAACTCATTGAAAACACATAGTAAAAGTGATAAAAATTTTGTTAATAACATAGTTAGCTTCAATTTGACCAACTTTTGAGCATGAGCATGATCAAGTAAAATAAGGACTTGTTTGGTTAACATATTCAAAAGTTTCATCAACTTGTGAAGTCAATACCCGAACCTATTACACTTGCATGCTAGCAAAAATTCCATTTTTTTGCTTTTTTGAGGTTCGTTCTTGACTCCTCCATTCCACATCAATCTGCAATATAAAGTATTTACATTATCATCATTGACTTATGACTCAAACTCGTGAACTATATGTCACACGCATACAACTTTACCATTACTCCTAAGTTTTTCTTCGTAAAAAACTATTATACTATCGATGTTTATACATTAAATGATGGCGTATAACTTTACACTATCATATCACGCAAAAGGTTAACTAGTACTAGTTGCATAGTGTGTATAATATACCAAAAAATAAAACAAGCAACCTAATGTAACACGATAAAATATACTAATAATGGATTTTTTTTTTAAATTATACTTGAAAAAAAGACAGTCCGGTGCACAAAACATCCCAAATTTTCAAGGTTAATAATGCAAACATTAATAATTGCTTTCACAGCTAGAACCTGTGACCTATAGGTCACATGGAGACAACATTGTTGTTGCTCCGAGACTCCCCTTCTATACTATTAGTGAATATAAATTAAAATCTATATATGGAATTAATAGCTTACCTTAGATCTTTCATCAAGCATTGTCACAAGCTACAGCAGTTTTGATCCTTTCAACAGTGCATTTGATAAGACTATTCACAGTTGCAACAGATCCAAGAGAGAGTTTTGCAGTAGGGACAGAATCGACCAAAATCTGAAATGCAACAGTGAGAAGCGATCCACCAGAACCAACATTAATTCCTCCGCCACCATCTGGAAGTATAGCAAATCCAGATGGTAATAGAGCAACATAGTCGGGATCACCACCACTCAACACAACATTCATTGCAACAATATCAACTGGAGCGTAAATAACATAAGATCCCGTGGAATCAGTTAAACTCTCTTGAAGTATTAGCATGTTGCTCTGGCTCGAATTTCCACTCTGCATCAAAATTTACAATCTTTTAGGTGGTCCCCCTAATGTCACACCACTAAAAACAGGCGAATTTCCAACAAAAATATGGCATTAATACTAAAAAATACACGAATTCCAAATAGATATTATGGGATTTCCATTGTCAAAAGATTCTAATGAGCCAGAAATTGGCTAGCTAGAAATTCGTGCATTTTTTAGTATTAGTGTCGAATTAATGTTTAATGATCTAGATAAGCAAGAAGAAGACGTTACATTAACACGAAGAAGAGATACACAGTTTCCTGGATCACGACCATTTGCAATATGTGCCATTTCTTGAACTAGGCCCCCATTTGAAAGTATATCCCACTGCATACGTACATTTTATGGATGGTAGATCAATCAACAACACAAAAATAACAATTTCATCGTTATTAAAGTTAGTATCAGAAATAACTGATCGAACCAAACTATTGATCAAAGGTTTGAAAGTCAAACGGATGTACATTTTAGCGCAATGGATTATGATTTACATACCTCACTTCTAGAGTTCTCATCCCTGAGAAAATCGAAAACTCTTTTTGGAGAAACTGGAAGCCAAAATGAAGTGGCTGCACTCAGGACAATACCAGGAGGTCTCCCTGGATCATCAATACTCTTTCTAGTCATAACTCTAACATCATCAGCACCACTTCCAGATAATGTAGTCCATGTATGAGCCGTCGAGGCGCCAACACCAGCACAAAAACTCATCACCATCCTCTCAGCAAGTTTTAACATGCTTTTTCGGCCTTCAGGACTCGTTATGACTACAAAAAAAAGTTCGATTATTACCAAAAAGAAATTAATTATATCTCAATTTATGTACTACTATACTATATTACCTCCAATATCCCCTGTTGGGATGTTATTAGCCATTGCACTTGCTAGTCGTTCACATTGTCTGTCCAATGTTGCTACCCAACGTTTAGCCCCAAACGCGAGGCCTGAATTGACAAGAGGTCTATAAATGTTATGGACAGCTCTATCATCCACTTCAACGTGCTCGATCCACGTAACCTGGAGGGATAAAACGAGTAATAATTAATAAATCAACTAAATTCCAACACTTACTATGATTACAAATGGATCCAGAATTTTTAAATTTAGTTCTGAGTTGAATATATATGTAACTCTATCTATACTTTAATTTTCACATATATACATAAAATTCATAACTTCTAATATTGAGAGTGGCTTTACGTACCTTGGAGTAACCATTAGGCAATTCTTGAATTAAACAACCCGAAGGCCTTCTTCTACCGCGTGACACTGAAGTAGGACGTAAATTGTCCAGGGAGACATCAACAACAGCCCATGTTCCATCAGCATGGTGTTTACAATATCTCACAAAATAATTTTCGCGCGTTGGAACGAGAGGGGAAGGAACCTGGAATTCGGCTGTCATCTAAAAATAAAATGTAACAAAACAACACGCCAATTAATTAGAATATATATTGTCTAGAACACATCTACAAATTTTACATCTGTTGTAGCAGGTAATGTGCCTTATTTTTCAAGTTATCAATTTCACTTTTTATGAACAGTTATGTGTGGTAAGTGCATTTCTTAGATGATCTGATAGTGTAAAATTTGTTTTATATATAGAAGTTAAACCATACCACTTGTAAAGCTCCATTGTAATTTCCAGCTACCCCAGTTGATAGGACTTCCAAGGTTAATGCTCTTGATACTAGGCCAGCAAAAACACTTGTCCATTGGTTCTGAATTTAATATTATATTATAATAAAACACAATAATTAGTATTAAAAAAACATAATTGAAGACCAAAATAGTAGATGTTAAACCTCTAATTAAAATATAAGTTTCAAAAAGCCATTTTCAAGGCAGAAACAAAATCTAGACAAAATTAATTGCTGAAGTTCGAACTTCTAACAAGTGAAAGATTAAGAAAAGCTGGAAAAAAAAATATTCTCCGCCTTTTTAAGCATGGGATATTTTTCAATGATTTTTGAATATGCGACTATTTTTTCAATTATAGGCTCTAAAAATGGCTATTCTTGCATTTATTCCAAAGGAAAAAAAAGAGTCGTACCACGTCCATCAAGATTTCAACTAAATTGATGTGATTCATAATAACAACAGCAGATTCTCTTGAGGCTTCAGTTGTTAGGCCCATAGGCTTAGGCCCAATTCCTCGAGGAAAAGTCCGAACATATTCCTCTTCACATAGCGTCTCGATCGAATTATCTGGGCCTGGGCCTGGGCCTGTAATCCATAAGGGCTCTCCAGTTTGGGCCATTCTTATAAGCTCTTCCATAGCCGCAACGGCAAGTTCAATGATCATGGGCTTATCAGCATCTATTGGGCCTGAAACTGACCTTAAAAGGTCACCGGCACTATACATTTCTCCAACAACGCCCGTTTGAGGCCCAAAACTACCCACACCAAGATCGAGTGAACGGGTCGGGCCAATAGTAGACAGATTAGGATATGTTAGCATGGGCTTCCCAACATATTTTGCAGCAATTCCTGATATTCTGTCAATCTGAAAAAAAACATAAAATGGTTTAATGTATAAAAACCCAGACCCCATGTTGTGGAATTTCACTGGTTGTTGTTGTTGTTGTTGGTTTAATGTATAAAAAAAACATTAGGGGTGGAGCCAAAAACTGGCGTGGTAGTTCAGTCGATCTAATTCAATAACTTTTGGTTCAAATTCTCACATTATTATTTTTCTTTAAGAAAAAATCCCTAGATTTATAGAAAAATTAAATTTAATGTCATTATCCTAGAATTTAGAATACATAAAGTTTAAATTCTGTCTCCGGCTCTTAGCAGCCTACCTGACGCAAGCATCAACAATAATTCTACAGCTCAAACTAATTATTTATGGGTTACATGAAGATAACTTTGTTAAGATTATATTTGCGGTAAAGATTATATTATACGTAAGAAATTCTCAAAAATTCCAATATTGAGGTAAAGATTATACGGCTTAAACCTATCAATTTAAAATGCTGAACTCGCGGCATACTAATTCATATGTCGTACTCACATTATTAGAATTTGGGCTAAGCTCTGTTTGTACATATTTCTTTTGGGTGTTTTAACTTATTAAATGACAAATATTACTATTTAGCTAGAGAATTTATCTATTGTTATTTTTTTAGTAGTGATATTGTGGTACCTCTTCTCTAAGACGAGCGTTCTCAATCCTCAAATGCTGCTCATCAAATGACATTTCCCCAATGGAAGCAGGCCCACCACAATTAGGGCAAGTAGCATTCCCAAGTGCTTCTTTATACCTTATATTATCAACACGAAGCTTCTCATTTTCAGCTCTCAATTCTGAGTTCTCATGGCGTTCATGTTGAGCCTACAAATGATAATTCAAATATTATACAAATTACTTAAACCACTTAATTAGTTTGTTTTTTAAAAAAAAGATAGTACAATGTACCCTAATATAAATAATTACATTTTAAAGAATGTATTGTATACAGTCTACCCTAATATAAATAATTACATGGAATCTCAGAAAAAATTGCATTCTAAGAAATGTGATCAAATAATCTATCCTAATATAAATATTAATGATATTGCAAGTCCCCTTCTAAACCACATAATTAATCATAACAGAAATTTTAAATGGTTCCTTGAAATGTTCCAAAGTCAATTATGACGGCATTTAATGCTTTATATAAATTGGTTTGAAAGAGTTTCCGTTCAATATACCAATAATATTGTAAGATAATCTTTTACATTATCAGCTCACTAAAACGATAATTACAAATAACCCATTCATAAAAGTAAACAAAACAACAACAACAATAATGTGCACCTCAATGATAAACGAGGTGAACTATATATATATATATATGAATTCTTATTGCCTATTTTCTCCATTTAAGCTCGATACGTGTAATTTTCGTACCAAAAAATAAAATAAAAAATAAGTTAAATATATAAAAACAATAATATAAATCTATAATAAAATCAAAATATTCTTTAAAAAAGCAACAAGTTCAAAAATCAACCTGCTAATAAATCTGAAAAATAGGACATTAGTAATACATTAAGGTAAAAACCAGGCATTTCAAAACTTAGGTAATCATTCAGAGAATTAACTCGAAAAATTGACTAGAAAGGAAAAATAGTCTCACCTTCATTTGAGTACGCTTGTTCTGGAACCAAAATTTCACTTGCAAAGGCTCTAACCCTAATCTTTTTCCCAACTCTTTTCTTTGTTTATCATCTGGATGAGGACACTCTTTAAAAAATCTGAAAATATTCAAAAATATAACTTGTGAATTTGTGTAAATATTCAACCAAAGTAATTAAGGGATAGTCTCTCATATTTTTTTGACAATATTCTAACAGTATATAAAGAACTTTTAGACTATCAGTTTATTAATGATAAGTTGAATGATTATATGAAAAATACCACAAACAATCTATAGAAAAGACAAGTAGCGTTTGGACATACATTTGGTTTAAATTTGAAAAAAAAAGATTTTGAAGTTGAAGTTCAAAAAATAATAATTGTATTTGAAAATAGAAATTAAGTTTAAATATGTATTTCACTAAAAGAAAATCGGGAATTTTACTAAAAATCAATTTTCAAACTTGAAAAATCATCTTTAAATACTAACCACAAAATCATTTCAATTTATAACCAAACAATATTTTAAAAAAAACTTTCTATAATTTTTTTTCGATGTATATAAGTTAAGATATATATAAAAGAGTACTTACGACTCCATTTCTTGAATTTGTAGCTGTGTATGTCGATGATAACGTTTCTTTTTATTTGGACGTTGATTAGGATCAGCTTCTTGATCATCACCAGAAGGATTATTTTCCATAATATCTGCCATTGATTTGCTCTCAAATTCATCATTATCTCTAATTAAATCCAAATCATTTTCTGGTGATTTATGTGACATATCAAGTAAATGATGGTGGCTCTCAAACATATTTGGCTGAAACATTTTTCACTTATAAATATTAAAAAATATCCTTTCTTGATAAGCTATGAGTTTGTAACCTGCCATAAAAAAAAATTGTAATTAAGTACATTAGTTAATTACTATATATAAAGGTGGATAAATTAAACAAAACGTTGGGAAATGAAGATTGACAAACGCTACTTGATTTATTTTTTTTGAGTTTTATGATACGTGTAACTTAAAGTAGCATATCAAAACTCACAATGTCTAAATTCTGGATATGTCGTCGAATAGATGAGGGTAGCTATGATCAAACATGTTTGGCTGAAACATTTTCACTTATAAATATTTATAATAATATCCTTCTGGCTAAACTATAGATTTGTTATAACCTGCAAAAATAAAACAAAAAAATTGTAAAATTTTAGTTACTATAAAGGAGGACAAATTAAACAAAAACTTAGGAAATGAAGTTGAAGTTCTTCTTTATTAGCGTATCAAAACTTATAACATTTAAATTCTGAATTTAATTCCAAAAAAGATATGGAAAAAAGAAGAAAGGAATAATGCTAGTAAAAATTGTATCAAATCAAAACAAACTCTGAATATTAGATATGATAAACGTAGAATAATATGGAGAGTTAGTCAAGTGATGGTGGTTCAAATGACTTACTTTTCTAAAAAAAAAAATCCAAATTCCCCATGAAAACCCTAGAAAGACTTCTTTTTTTGTTATGAGTTTTTTTTTTCTGTGTATGGGGAGTGGGAAGGGGGGGCTATAGTTTGCCAAAAAAAAAAGGGAAAATTTGACTTTTGGTTTTTGAGATGTCAAACAAAAAAGATTTCTTTTTCCTGTGTCATGTCTGTTTTGATATGCCAAAAAAAGGACTGAAAATGAGAATTTTTTAGGAAAAATAATAATAAAGAAAGTTGACACTGTGAGAACCCAAAGTCCAAAAACTGTCTTTCCTACACCCCTTACTTATGTTATTATCTTCAGATAACGTCTATGAATATTTCTATATAGTACTCCAACTTCAGACATATTTCTCATTCTACAAAAACAAAATATATTAGTAAAAATAAATAGGCGTTTGGAAATAAAAAATGTGATTTTTTTAAAAATATACTCATAAAAATTGACAAGTGTATTTGAAAGTTGAAAATCAAGTTGGATATTGATATGCATTTAATTTTTTTTTAAAAAAAATCACTTACCATCTTTTTTTCAAACTAGAAATTCATCTTTCAAAAAAAAAGTCTAATTTATGACAATATATGAATTTTTGTATTTAGGGAAAAAATTATATGGACAAACTATAAAGCATAGCTAAAGCAATTTTTTTGAACTAAGTAAAACTTTAAAAAATTCTCAAATAAAATAATATAGTAACTCACAATCTTTGAAGCCTTGAAATGAAAGTATAAGAACACAAAACCCTCTTGAAGCTTTTAGGGTTTAGATCTAACTTTTCAACTAAAAGAACAAAAAAAAAGTAGGTAGAAAACTAGAAAACAAAACAACTTTTTGGTTTTCTTTTTTATGTGTGAATAGAATTTTAAGAAGAATTTATCTTGAGGGAAAAGGGAAGAAGAATGAAAAGGGAGATGAGAATATGGAAGAAAAAAAATGGGAAGAAAATAGAGAGATAAGAAGAAATGTGTGTGAAATAAAGAGGAGTTAATGTAGAGTGCATAGAGAGGATGCAAATAGCATTTAATGGCGGGAGATAAAAGAGGTGATGGTGTTAATGATATTGTTGAAGAGAGAAAGAGAAAGGGGAAAAGTGTATGTTTAAATTTCTTGTCCGATATTCGTACTGGGGTCTGACTAAATTTAGATTCGTACATTGCAGGGTGATGTTTGTAAAATGACTCAAATCCGATATGTCTGGTTAAGGGTAGAGAGATTTCAATCATCCACTATAACACAAGAGATATTTAATTAGTGGAAATAGATTTTCCTTTTAGTATTGCCGCAAAAATATTTATTGGCAATTGAGCTAATATCATTGTATTCAGAATCGCTAAAGCATTTAACGGCATTTATATAGGGTACGAATTATAAATACTCATATTTATTATTGCTGCTAAATAATTTGCACAAAATTCTTTAGTATTTATATAGTGATCTCACCACAATTCATGTTGGTGTATATTTAAAATTTCTTGTGTACGGAAATAATGAAACAATTTATTTATTTTTTGTTTTCTCCATCCCGGTGTTAGATATTCGCAAATCATGGCGGAGCCAAAATTTCGACTAAAGTGTATCAAAATATAAAGAAGTTTCAATCGCGAAGAAGTCAATGAGTGTCAATATGTTATATATTATATACATAAAAATTATTTTTATCTAGCTACATAGAATAATATTCAAACGAAGCGATGTCGGTCCACTCCCCTCAAGTGTATGTGGCTCTGGCGCCCCTGTTTGCAAGGATTCGAATATGATAACTCTATTCTCAGAGCTTGAGCCCGATATGATGAAACAACTTACTTATTTTTCTGATTTCTGATATCCATTTTAGAGTCGATCTAATTCGGATTCGCAATAAAAAAATCCCACTTTGGCACTTGGGTAAAATGCTTCTACGTACATTCTCAAAACTCGAATTCAAAATAGTTAAACAATTTATATTTTGTATTTTCCATTCAATATTTGATATTTATTATAAATTTAGTTAATTAAAATTTGTATCGAAAAATCTTACTTTAAGGTAATCTTATTTAAATTTCTATTCTCAAATCTCGACTGAAACAACTTATGGCTTCTGTAATTCCTGTAGTCCTATATCAGGAGAAAATATGTATATTATACAGCTCAAATCATGCTGGATCCAAGCCTTTATATTTCTCTATTCTTTTTTCTATCACTTGTACGCTAGTGGGGTCGGTGGGGAGCTAGTTTATGTATGACTTATTGTCCAATCAGTATTAGAAAATCACTTATAATAAAAAAATAAATTGTATTATAAAAACTTTTGTAGAATAAAATACTTTTCTAGAATATATAAAAAAAATTATAGAACAAAAGCTTTTGCAGAAATAATAAATAACAAAGTTTCTACCAAATTTCCAAAATCAGAAATTAAAATTAGTAATGAAAACAAAATTTGTAAGAAAAAACAAAAATAATATTGAAAAGAAGAAAATCGAGCCTAATTAATGCACAATGCGTTTTGAGGAAATTATTTCTCTCAAGTACCCGACGTCAATGAAATATATCCTCCCATGATAGAACAATCTTACTCATTGGTGTATCGGTACCTAAAATCACGGTGTCAGCGGACCACTCAACAACAGTAAAGTACACTAGAATTTTTTTGTGCAGAATAAGAAGAAGTTCAGAAAATTCATTGTTGAAAAATGAGAGCAAAATCCTTTATTTATACACAACAAAAGGTAGTGTGAACATGTGCTTATTGTGCCTTTTCGAAAAGGTCAAAACTCTTTGAAAAAGTCACAACCCTTCGCGAAAATCACAACCTTTCAAAAAAGTCACAGCTCTTCAGAATAAGCCACAACTTTTTCAGAAGAGTCAGAACTCTTCATTTTCCATTCACACATTTTAAAACCCAACATAATTTGTATATATTTACACTATAGGTTTCTCTTGATACATTATGTCTAATTATACGTTGGATTCCTTCATATTTAATCTGAGATTTTGAATTTGACCCTTTGAAAATGAAAATAAATTTTGTTGAAGATCTCGCCTTTATAAATAAATTATGCAATGCACGAAGTCAAACTTAATTAAGTTTTAATACGAATATCACATAATGAAAAATAAAAAACAAGTAATGTTCGATGAATATATTTGTTACTATTCCTATATATCTTGTGTAGGCAATTAGGAAATTTGAAGATTTTAAATAATTAACGCGCAAATATGAATATATATAAGTTTTCGGGGATAATGTCTATTAAAGTTTCATCTTGTTGAGAAATTATGAAGGTTGGAATAATCTTAGTTCAATTAGTTTATATGCTTGAAAAGCATAGTGTTAATAATTAGTATTTCAATAAATTCATTTCCACTTATTCTAATTTTATTACCTTAGCCAGTAGTCCAGAAAAGATTTAATAAACAACTCTTATTTAATTTTACAGCTTAAAGTTATTATGAAAAGAAAAAAAAACAAATTTTGGTAAGCTTTTCCAATAAATCCAATAGTAATTAATTAGTGTCCAAATATGTACGAACACGACTGAAACAATATCTGATAGAATTATACTCTATTAAATAAAACTTTTGATAATAAGCATGCATAGTGTCTAAGTAGATATTCAATGTATTAATGAAATATATGTCTAGCTAGAAAGGTAATTTATTTCAACTATGAAACCTATTAAATTGATTGTGCAAATTGGGATACCAGACCTACCCCTCTTTATATATATATACTCTAATACTTTTTTGTATTAAATTTATGTAAAATACTATTTGATTTGAATACAAAATTTAAAAAGATTATTTTAAAAAAAAAATTATGATCTAAAATAAAGGTATCAAAATAATTTTGAATACCGACCATATGAAACCTAGCAAACTGATTATTAGGTATTTGTTTAAAAGGAAAATCATAGATATCAATGTATAATTGTACCAAAAATTAGGATATGCTTTTCTTACTCAATAAGAATATAAAAAGAATACTGAGATCAGTCGAGCCGAGTCGAATAATTTATATATATAAAAAAAATATTTTATATGTTAAGATTAAAAATAAAAAACATTTTTTTTTTGGTTCTGAACCTTAGGTTGAATTCAGATTTAAACAACTACAAAATACTCAAATTTATCATACCATTATTGAGCCTCATGTTTTAATTTTTTAAGAATGGTATCACTGATATAACTATGCAATAACTTTAAGCAAATTGGCAGAAAACATATGAGATCAAAATGTTCAAAGTATGTAGCTTTATTTTGAGTTTAGTGGTCTGATTTACATGTAATTTGAGTATATAGTTTAAACTTAATTCAGTAAATTGCCAAAGAAGTAGGAATTTTACTTATTGTGAGTACAATTTTATGTATTGCCTAGATTTTTTTTCTATTAAATTTTCTTTATAATTTGAGGATCTTTAGTAGCTAGTGTATTACTCGAACACAGGATATATTTGGATCTAGTTTTATGTGTGTGAATTAGGATTTAGCGTGAAGTAGCTTTCTTTAACTCAAATGTATCTAGAATTTAAAGAACATGAATTATATTCGTCTTGTAGAGTCTCATCTTAAATCCAGTAAAGTTTCGATATCTCCAGCATACCTCCTTTACTCAAAACTTTGAATTTGTAAGCAAGCTTGCATAAGCGAAATGATTGATCCTCCTATATAATAATAATAATGATGATGATAATAATAATAATAAAAAATTTAAAAATTAAGTAGATATACATATTAATATTATTTATTTTTATGGCCCCATTTCAAGGTGATTGCTTTTATTTTTGTTTGAAAAAAATGGCTCTTTTAATAAGTTGAGGGGGGTACCTCTTTTAAATAATTCCAATAATTTTATAACATTAGGTGGTTCTACTTCTCTGTCTTAGCTAAGATATTAATATGTTGGAATGTATGCAACTAAAGTTTTCACAATTTAAATGACAATTAGAACTAGAAACTTAAAGTTTTTTTTTTTAATCTTTCAGTATAATTATTGGCATTCGATATTCACTTTCTTGACTAATTTAGTTTTACATCATGTAAGACTGATTTTTAAAAAAAATACTCCCTAGCAAAAAAATAAAAATTATTCTCAAGATTCATACACGAGGCACCTAGTTAAAGATGGATGAATCTGGCTTGATTTGATTAGTTTTACATCATGTAAGACTGATATAAGAAGAAAATATTTGTTACTCAAAATTTCCCCATTCTCAAAATTATTTTCGAGACCCTTAATAATTAAAGATGGATGAATCGTATTCATCCAATCAAATCGATCTTGACGGTGAAAATTAAAGCTACCTAACCTTCTCAAGCATTTAATTTGGTCCTAAATATTGATATCATATGGTACATTTAATACCTAAAACTAACTGTCCTTCAATTCGAAAATTTATTTATTTATATACTTAATTTCTCTAGCCAAGTTAGAAAGTCCCCAACCTTAAAATAGAAATGACCACCATTAATTAACGCGTTTAAAATATAAAAGAATGAAAAGGACTACAATATTGGATCACATAATTTACATATTTCCTATGTATAGAAAGTTCAGTTCAAGGGGTCTTGACGTAACTAATAAAATTATGTTCAGTTGAAGGGGTCTACGCAATAAGTTTGAGGTGTGGAAAAATATAAAATAAGGTTGCGTATGTACAATAAATTTTTATAGTCTAACCTTTTCTCAGAACCCCACCCGCATATAGCGAAAATTTAGTATTTCAGATTGTTTTTATTATTATTTTTTATTTTATATAAAAAATTCAGTTGGTCAATTTATTCTAGCTGTTACTGCTGGACCTACACAGCTTTCTTTAATTAATTCAATTTTTAGGAAGTTAATAATCATATAACAATATAAGCTTTCATTGAGTATTACAAAAATATATTTTTTAAAACATCCCTCCCTAAAAAGCTCTCACCTTTTTTTTATTTTCTTCATAATTCGAATCCACAGTTTAAAAATTAAAGATGAAGTGTGCTTATCATCCCAACCAATTCTTCTGATTTAAAAAAAGAAAAATACTTATCATCCCAATCAATCCTTCTGGTCTAAAAAGAGGAAAAATGCTTTCTAGTGTCAAGTTGAGGAGTAATATTTTTTTTGAAGTGATATATTAACAAGTAAAGATTGATAGTAATGTTACCAAATTAAATAATATTTTCATGAATATTTTAGTATTAAATATTCATAAGCCTAAGCTAAGTGGTGGTTAGAACAATGTTATGAAATGGGGAGGAAAAGATATTTTGTCATAGGTAAGAAAAGTTTCCAGTCACAGTTCGCAATCATGACACATATTTTTTGGTTTAATCTAATAGAACGTAAAATTGCATGTTTTATCCTTTAAATAGGTTAATCTGTTATGAATTAACTAACTTGACAATTTTATAAAGGAAGAAGAACAAGAGAATATGTATATAGAAAGTATTAATAGAGAGAGTAGTAATATAGAGAGAGTAATAGTAATTCTTTCTTTTATGTGTTTGTGTGTTTTTACATTGAAGTTTAAGGCTATATTTATAGCCATATTTACAAGTGGAGGAAAATATTAGTGGGCATTTTACCCACTTAAAAAGTAAATGGACTATCCACCATTTTAAGTGGACAACCATTTTACTTGGTTGATAATACTCCCCCTTGGATGTCCACGAGAAATGTGCCTCGTTAAAACCTTATTAGGAAAAACCCAGTGGGAAAAAGCCTAATGAAGGAAAAAGAGTACACATATCTGATAATACACCTTGAGTGCTGCCTCATTAAAAACCTTATCAGGAAAACCCAGTGGGACAAAACCTTGACTAAGGAAAAAAGAGTACAGCGCGTATTTTGCTCCCCCTGATGAAAATATCACTTAATATCTCAAAGACGACGCATTCCAATTTTGTATCTCATTTTCTCAAAGGTTGATGTTGGCAATGCTTTGGTGAACATATCCGCCAAATTGTCACTTGAACGAATTTGTTGGACATCTATTTCACCCTTCTTTTGAAGATCATGAGTGAAAAAGAATTTTGGTGAAATATGTTTTGTTCTGTCTCCTTTGATGTATCCTCCCTTCAGTTGAGCTATACATGCAACATTGTCTTCATACAATATTGTTGGAGCGTCTTTTGTCAAAGAAAGACCACATGTTTCTTGAATGTGTTCAGTTATTGATCTTAACCAAACACATTCTCGACTTGCTTCATGAATGGCTATTATCTCTGCATGATTTGAGGAAGTGGCAACCATAGTTTGCTTTGTTGAACGCCATGATATAGCTGTACCACCACATGTAAATAAATAGCCTGTTTGCGATCGACCTTTATGGGGATCAGATAAATATCCCGCATCTGCATAACCAATTAATTGTGACGTGGAATCATTTGAGTAAAACAATCCCATATCAATGGTACCTCGAAGGTATCTGAATATATGCTTAATTCCATTCCAGTGTCTGCGTGTTGGTGAAGAACTAAATCTTGCTAACAAGTTTACTGAGAAAGCTATATCTGGTCTAGAATTGTTGGCAAGATACATTAATGCACCAATTGCACTAAGGTATGGTATTTCAGCACCAATAAGTTCTTCATCATTTTCATAAGGCCGAAACGGATCTGTATTAATATCAAGAGATCTCACAACCATTGGAGTACTCAATGGGTGTGCTTTATCCATATAAAATCTCTTTAAAATATTTTCAGTATATGTTGACTGATGGACAAATATCCCATTTGTAAAATGTTCAATTTGTAGATCAAGACAAAATTGTCTTTCCAAGATCTTTCATTTCAAACTCCTTTTTCAGGCATTTTACTGCCTTTGAAAGTTCTTCTGGAGTTCCAATAATATTTAAATCATCAACATATACTGCTATTATGACAAATTCAGATCCAGACCTTCTCATAAAGACACAAGGGCAAATTGGATCATTTTTATATCCTTCTTTTAGCAAATATTCGCTAAGACGATTATACCACATTCGCCCTGATTGTTTCAACCCGTACAAGGATTTTTGAAGTTTTATTGAGCAATTTTCTCGAGAATCCTTGTATGCTTCAGGCACTTTGAACCCTTCGGGAATTTTCATAAAAATGTCGTGGTCCAATGAGCCATATAAATAGGCAGTGACCACGTCCATTAACTGCATTTCAAGCTTTTCATGAACTGCCAAATTCATTAGATACCTGAAAGTAATTGCATCCACCACAGGGGAATATGTTTCCATATAGTCAATGCCAGGTCTTTGCGAAAAACCTTGGGCTACAAGTCGTGCTTTATATCTTACGACTTCACCCTTTTCATTTCGTTTACGCACAAAAACCCATTTGTGCCCTACTGGCTTGACACCTTCAGGTGTTCGAACTATTGATCCGAAAACTTCACGTTTTTCAAGTGAAGTTAACTCTGCTTGAATTGCATCCTTCCATCTTGGCCAATCATTTCTCTGTCTGCATTCATCGACAGATTTTGGTTCAAGATCCTTATCTTGTTGCATTATTTCAATGGCAACATTATAAGCAAAAATATTATCGACCACAATATTATTTCGGTTCCACCGTTTTCCTGTCGAGACATAACTTATTGAGATTTCTTCATTCTCATTATTTTCAGGTACTTGGACCTCCTCGGTGGTATCACCATTTGTTGTGTCTCTGGGCTCTTCTTGAGCACTCGCCTCCAAATTATGATCATCTTGATCATTCATTCCTTTCCTTTTTCGAGGATTTTTATCTTTGGAACCAAATGGTCTTCCACGTTTTAAGCGTGGTCTAGATTCATTTGCCTGAATAAGTTATCCTACCGGGACATCAACTCGAACTTGAGCATTAGCAGCTGGGATATGCGATTTAGTAACCCGTGGAAGGTTAGTAAATGCATCCGGCAGTTGATTTGCAATATTCTGCAAATAAATCATCTTTTGAACTTCTTGCTCACATTGATTTGTTCGAGGATCTAAATGAGATAGTGACAATGAATTCCAATCTATCTCATTTTTCATCTGCTTATGTTCTCCCCCTAATGTTGGGTATACTGATTCATCAAAATGACAATCAGCAAATCTTGCCGTAAATAAATCTCCAGTCATAGGTTCCAGATATTTTATAATAGAAGGAGATTCATACCCAACATATATTCCCAACCTTCTTTGGGGACCCATCTTTGTGCGATGCGGTGGAGCAATTGGGACATATACCGCACACCCAAATATTCTAAGATGGGATATATTTGGCTCCCTTCCAAACGCCAACTGTAATGGGGAAAATTCATGATAATTTGTTGGCCTTACGCGCACAAGTGCTGCTGCATGCAAAATAGCATGCCCCCATACTGAAATAGGAAGTTTTTTCCTCATTAGCAATGGTCTAGCTATCCATTGGAGACGTTTAATCAATGATTCCGCTAGACCATTTTGTGTATGTACATGAGCGACCGGATGCTCAACTTTTATTCCAATCGACATACAATAATCATTAAATGATTGAGATGTGAACTCACCAGCATTATCAAGACGAATTGTCTTTATTGCATAATCTGGAAATTGTGCTCTTAACCTTATAATTTGAGCTAACAATCTCGCAAAAGCCATGTTGCGAGTTGATAATAAGCATACATGTGACCATCTTGTAGATGCATCTATCAAGACCATATAATATTTAAATGGTCCACATGAAGGGTGAATTGGCCCACATATATCACCCTGTATACGTTCCAGAAATGCAGGGGATTCAATCCCAGCCTTAGTTGCTGATGGTTTGATAATCAGTTTTCCTTGGGAACAAGCAACACAATAGAATTCCTTAGATTGAAGAATTTTCTGATTCTTCAAAGTGTGCCCATGTGAATTCTCAATAATTCTGCGCATCATATTATAACCGGGATGGCCCAACCGGTCATGCCAAATGATAAAATCATCAGAATCAATAAACCTTTTGTTTACAATGGCATGTGATTCAACAGTACCAATATTTGTATGGTACAACCCAGAAGAAAGTGCAAGTAATTTTTCGTGCACAATTTTCTTCTCCATATTTATTGTAGTAATATAAAGGTATTCAACCTTTCCTTCATTTGCAGTCTCAATATGATAGCCATTTTGGCGAATAACCTTGAAACTTAACAAGTTTCTTTGAGACTTACTACAATATAATGCATTATCAATTACCAATATCGTTCCTCCAGGTAGTAATAAGGTTGCTTTTTCAGAGCCTTCAATTAATTTTGTACTACCAGATATTGTACTGACATAGTCCTTTTTCATAATCAAATAACAAAAATATTTCTTTTCTTTTAATATCGTATGAGTTGTGGCACTATCCAAAATGCACATATCTCCATTATTCATCTTGAATCCAATTGAAGACTGATAAATTTATTTATCTTCATAAAATAAAAATGCATTGTAAGAAATAAAATAAGTAACAATTTTGCTAGAAAAACATAAGTCCTTTTTTTTAAAAGTTAAATTATGGTAATTTAGAATTTTAAAAATTATATGATTCAATTATGATGAATGTTACAATAATTTAGTTTATGGAATTATATACTTATTAACCTTAAATAAATATTATACACAAGTATTAAAAACAAATATAAAATATTATAAAACATTAATATAATATTATTCATCATATATAGATAATTTGTTTATTGACAAAAATAATACAATCATTATATATTATTAATGTCTAAAACATTAACAAGAATAAATAGTTATTATAATGACATTAAATAAGGCGAATATTATTTTTAGTAACAATATGATATTAAGATTAAATAATAGCACACTAATAGTAATTAATTACAACATTGTAAAATAGCACAATGTAATAAATAATATACAATTATCATAAAAATGTAACCTTGATTATTATTTTTTTTCTTCAAATACATAAACGTAAAAACACAATAATTCGAAGTACATGATAACATATTGAAAAACATGAAATTAAACATCAATTAAGATCCTTAAAAAAATCTTCAACCTCCAAATGAGTAATATCATTGAGGTCATTAAAATCATCATCCCTTAAGGCTATATTTGCTTTAATATTATCATTATTCAAAGGCCCTGCCTCAATATTATTTTCGAACGCCAAGTGTGACTCTATCCGAGCATTAGAAGAAGAGGCACCACCTCTATTTGCCTTTCTTTTAAAAGAATTTTGATAAAGTCTTACAAAATGCTCAGGCGTCCGACATTCATTTTTCCAGTAGTCTTTCATGCCACAACGATGACAGTTACTTTTTGAAGGGCCATTTTGAGAACTGATATTGTTCTCCCTTTTATGTTGACCACCACCACGACGATTATTATATCGTCCTCTGCCATTGCCACGCCCACGCACATTATTATGACCTTGATATTTATTATGTCTTCTTTCAGACTGGCCATGTGCTTTTACCATATTTGCCTCCGGTAACGGAGCAGTTCCAGTGGGACGGGCTTCATGATTTTTCATTAAAAGGGCATTATGTTGTTCAGCCACCAGAAGGCATGATATCAATTCAGAGTATTTTTTAAAACCCTTTTCACGGTATTGCTGCTGTAATATTACATTAGAGGCATGAAAAGTAGTTAGTGTCTTTTCTAACATGTCCTCATCATTTATATTTTCCCCACATAATTTTAATTGGGAAGTTATTCTAAATACAGCAGAATTATACTCAATTACGGTTTTAAAATCTTGAAACCGTAAGTGCATCCACTCATAACGAGCCCTTGGCAATACCGTTGCCCTGAGGTGGTCATACCTCCCTTTTAAGTCTTTCCACAATTCAAGTGGATCTTTCACTGTCAAGTATTCCATTTTTAGGCTTTCATCTAGATGATGACGAAGGAAAATCATAGCCTTTGCTTTATCCTGACTTGATGCTGTATTTCCTTCAATTATAGCATCACCAAGACCCTTAGCGGTAAGGTGAATTTCAGCATCAAGTACCCATGACAAATAATTTTTACCAGAAATATCAAGTGCCACAAATTCCAATTTTGACAAGTTTGACATGATGAAAATTAATTTGAAAGTAACAAAGATAACTTAAAAATTAAATTTCTTTAGTAGATATACCTGATATAGAAGTTAATTTTTTGAAAAATTAGAGCTTCGTGCTGATAACGTGTTATGAATTAACTAACTTGACAATTTTATAAAGGAAGAAGAACAAGAGAATATGTATATAGAAAGTATTAATAGAGAGAGTAGTAATATAGAGAGAGTAATAGTAATTCTTTCTTTTATGTGTTTGTGTGTTTTTACATTGAAGTTTAAGGCTATATTTATAGCCATATTTACAAGTGGAGGAAAATATTAGTGGGCATTTTACCCACTTAAAAAGTAAATGGACTATCCACCATTTTAAGTGGACAACCATTTTACTTGGTTGATAATATAATCTTCTTTTTTAAAAAAAAAATCGGTTTTTAATTTTTACACTTTAGCAATAGAACTTATGTCTAGTTAATTCTTAGAAACTGAAATGATGTTTAAACATAACTTATAAAATATTATGATAAGAAAATTCTCTTTCTGTCCATCAATAGTTGTCCACTATTTACTTGGCATGGGGATTAAAAAGTAGTAAATGATAGGGATAATTTTACCATGATCACCTTTATTAAACACAAGTCACTTAAATATTGAAAAATGAAGAGTATTTAATATCAGAGGTAAAATAACACATCATGATAAATTATTCATTGATTTTATAAACTTGATAAATATTGCTTAATTAAGATGTCATGCGCATTCCTTTTTTTAGAAACTTATAAGATTAAAAGTCTGTCAATCCTTCTCTTTGATCCGCCCTCTACTACGTAGTGGCGGAATCACCTTGCGGTTAGTGGGTTCATCCGAACCCCCTTCTGCAAAAAATTATATTATTTATACATCGTTAAAATAATTTTTTATGTATATATAGTAGATATTAAAACCTCTTCAATTAGTTTATGTGTCTGCTTCTTCAGATTTTGAACTCCCTAGTCAAAAGGACCGGCTCCGCCACGGCTACCACCGCCATCAAAATTTCTTCCCCCTGTGGAGAAATTACTTTTTTGGAAAATATATTCTGATCCCAAAACAGAAAAATAACTTCTTTTTTCGAAATTATTTTCCTTGGTACCAAATATATATATGAGACTATACAGAAAATACGTTATATTGAATTAATTAAGTAGGCAAAAAGTTGTTAATTAAATTTGAGGGGACCCCTTTATTAATATTCATTATTATAATTAGTTATGAATTTAATAAGTTTTCTACAATCTGAACAGTGGTGCACGTGCTTGCCCTGTACTTTCTGATTTTGTTGTGTTTAATATCGAATTATACGTATTTAATCTTCAATTAAAATGTGTGCTTGTGAATGCCATAAATTAAATGAATTATTACTTGTTTAATTCCGTATGATTTATGTAAATATGTGTTCTTATAATTCATATTTGAGAGCAACATAATTCTAAAAATAATCAGACTACAACATATTTCCAATGTAATTATAAAGACCAATTGCATATTTATATTAATTTGAAGTTAAATATACTTATTGAAATATCAAAGAAAGAAAATATGAATGTACTAGTACGGGAGGGGACCAGTAATATTATCATATTTATTTATATAATATAAATAAAATAATTATAATTCATCGAGGGTAAAAATAAAAATCGAACCATTTGAATCATAAAGTTCTATTTACTTACATAGAAAAAGAAGTGGATGTGGTTTGTGTAAATATAAAAGAGCCAATCACCTTTTATGACATCTAGACCTATATACTGTTACTGTATTCATATGGAAGAAATGCAACATTCTAGTATCATTGTGAAATGCATTCATCAAATTATTAGTGGCGTGATTAAAGTCGATGATCGTACGTAAATTGTATCCTTCATCAGTCTCATTATTCACGTAATTCCTTTATTCATCAATTAATATACAAGTATATGCATCACAGTGCGTAACTAATATATATGATTCTAAGCAGCTAAAGGGCTATGGCTTTCGTGACAATCACTTTGTGACAATCTAAAAATTGATGTCATGATAATACACACTCCAAACTTAACCTCATGTGTAAGTCTAACTTTTTAACCAAAAAAATATCTCAACTATAGCACTCCTAGAATGTAGTTAGGCCAAAAACGAAAGAAACACGAGATAAAATAAAGAAGTTCCCAAAATCTGGTATCATAAGCATGAAGATTATCTATTACAACTTAGAAGTTGAAGTACATCACAAGTCTTTGAAACTGAAATAGAGAGAGAGATAGTTCAATGACGATCCGAAAAGCAGGATCTCACCACGTTTTTGAATAGACACGGTTTGTTAGAACTAATCAGCCGCTATGGGGAACATCTCGATTAGAATCTGCATCAAAGAGACACAAAAGTAGAAGTGAGTACAATCCAAATGTACTTAGTAGATTTAATCGATTGAGTATAAGACATATAATCCGAACTTATGAAAGTAAACTATGAAACGCCCGCCTGTATATAGAAAAATTCCATTTAGATATTGGTGCCTTCAGTTTATGTAACACCCTTCAAAAACTTTCCCTAAGATTCAGACCCTTTTTGTATTCGGATAGGGTCGAACTCGAGTATTGTGGAGCATTTGCGTGAGTTAAGATGAGTTTTGAGAAATTGAGCAGCTTTAGAGGTGATGTGGGGTCATGAAGGACCCCTAGGACCAAATTAAATTCAAAAGATTCGTCGTGGCTAAGTTTGAGGAGGAGTTCGCATAAGGGGTTGACTTCTAACGACCCTATCTTTTGAAATATGATGATCTGGGTGGCCCACGACCTATTGAATTAAAGGTCGCCGAGTCTTCTTTCCAACGCCACCAAGAATGTACATTTTGGAGTTTGGAATCAAAAGATATGACGATCCTAAGACGAACTAGCACGGCAGGAATTTCATTTTTGGCCTGGGTTGCAACTGCTGGGGAAATGGCCTTGGCGCTGTAAGGGCACGACATGCCACTATCGCGCCAGAAACATGCCTCAGTATTTTGGTCCTTGGCGCGACGCACCACTAAAAGTTGTGCAGGGTTTTTCAGGCTAAATTTCCAGATCCCAGAAAAACTGGCCTTGGCGCTGTAAGGGTGCGACGCGCCACTATCGCGCCAGAAACATGCCTCAGTAGTTTTGTCTCTAGCGCGGTGCGCCACTAAAAATTGTGCAGGTTTTTAGGCGTAATTGTCCTGGCGCTGCACTGGCGCGATGCGCCACTATCGCGCCAGGAGCATTTTAGCCTATTTTCAGAACTTTTAAGAAGGGGAAATTTGGGAACTTACCCAAGTTATATATTTATCATCCTTGGGCATTTTGGGATCACAATTTGCAGCCCCACTCTTTCTCTAGAAAAGCCCTAGGAGTCTCTCTCTCTCTCTCTCTTCTTCTTCTTCTTCTCCATTTCCAACAAGAAGAGTTCCAAGATCTTCAAGACTCCAAGTTCCCATTGAAGGCCCAACAACAAGGTTTTCTTCAAGTCTTCACTAAGGTATGTAAGGCTATCCAAAACATGGGTTGAGTTCACCCATGTGCCCTACTCTTGCGTTGAGGTTAGATGTCCATGAAAAATGGAGTTTCTTGGTATGGTTTATGTTTGAATGAGTTTTGTCCCCTATTTATTTGATGCTATGTGTGTTGATGTTTTTGAGCTAAGAAGTTCCTAAAACCTTCATATTAGTGTGAGTTGATGGAGAGGACTTAATATATGTTTTGTTGATCTCTTTAACCATGTAATTATGTTGCATAAGTCAATTTCCTTAAATGTGTTATTCTACTTGAATTGTTAAGCTAAAGTCATAGAGTTGTGATGAGTCTTGAGGAGATGTCATAAATGCTTATCTAAATGAGGCTTGATTGAGTTGATTGGAGGATAGAATTGACGAGTGGACGAGGTCCTAAATGGAACTTGCCATTATGACTTAATTGAGTTGAAATGAGGATAGAGTTGATGAGTTGGCAATGTCCCACATGAAGCTAGCCGTGAGGCCTTGTTTGAGATGATTGGAGGGAGTCTTATGAGCATAGAGTCATGGGAGGAGTATTGAGCACCGAGGCAGGCGAGAGTATAGTCAGTACTCGAACTCCAGGAACTACGCCGCCAACGTAGGTAGGGATGAAACTATTAAAGTCGGATGCTTCCTGTAATGACCTTGAGGGTGATTTTCAAAAAATTTGTACAAAAACGCGCGAACAGTAACACGCGTGAACAGTAACTTTTTGGGCAGAAAATGCCCCTTTCTTCCCATTTCAATATTTTTCATCATTTGTTTGAGTTCTTGAACTCCTTGAGGTGATTTGAGAAGAGATTTTCGAGGCAAAGTGTTGGGTAAGTGATTTTTGACCTAAAACCTTTCTTTTTCATTAAGTTTTTGATGATTTTAACTCTTAAATTTTAGTTTCAAACCCCAAAAATCTTTGTTTCTTCCCTAATCCAAATTTAAGGAAAATTGTGATTTCCAACTCGTTTTAAGCTCTATTTTTATGGATTTTTCAACCATGAGTTCCTTATTACCAATAGAATGGGATTGTTCAATAAATTTCCAGATTTGACCCTTTTCGAAAATAGTTAATTTTTGAACCATTTTACCCCCGGTTCCGAAACCTATCAATATGGGTGTCATTGGACTCCTTGTGATGTGTATGTTTCATTGTTGATAGTGGGTTGTCATTCCGAGCACTGAATTCGAGAGTTGCTTGTCCGGTGGAGGTATTCGAGTGCGGTTTCAGCAATTGAGGTAGGTTTGGCTATCTTTCTTTGAGATTGAGATGGGGTAATTAGTCATTCATATGTTATAGACTTTGGGATGGGGTTGTAGTATGAGTTGAGAATGTTATATATATTGTGATGTCCGTGTGGAGGCTTATTTATTAATATGTTGTCGTGACGGAGTTTATTTGTATTACATAGCCCGGGTGGGGGCCTTATTTGTTATCTTATTTGCTTTGAGAGCATGTGAATTATGATTTGCCTAAGAGAGAGGCTTGAGTATATTATTTGACTTGTGATGCCGCCTGAGAGATTGAGTTGGGGGTTTTGAGCATACTTGAGTATTAAAATATTATTGAGAAAGGGGTGAATATTTAAATGAAAGTGTGTTCTTCCCATTACTATTTATTGAGGGTGAATATCATGTGTAGGTTAAGTTTTGAGAACTTTGAACCTTATACCACATGTGAGTTAATTATTACTTCCATGCATATGTGTTTTGATGCATTCATCCTCATTCATCATATCATGAAACCTGGGAAGTTGAGAAATATGGAAATTCTTTTTGAGAAAGAAAATGAAACACCTTTAAACCTTTGTATCTTGAGTCCCTGACCGAGGCAGTTTTCCGGCAGGGTAGTGGATGCATTGTGATCCCAACCTTTGTATCTTGAGTCCCTGACCGAGGCAGTTTTCCGGCAGGGTAGTGGATGCATTATGATCCTAACCTTTGTATCTTGAATCTCTGACCGAGGCAGTTTTCCGGCAGGGTAGTGGATGCATTGTGATCCCTTGACCACGAGGAGGTGGCAAGGATAATGAGATATTGTGATTGAGGTATATGGTCTGCGAGACCCCCATGGGTCCTGCTTGGTAGCACAGCTCGGCAGGTGTATACGACAGGCTATGCGACAGTCTTGATTCCACCGTACCACCACATTATTGCATCATCATATTGCATTGCATTGACATTTGTGCTGCTTGAATTATTTGATTAATTGTGATTATGAGTTGTTATTGTGGGTTTACTTTACTCGCGCCAATATATATATAAATTGGCAGCACCGATGCCGAAGTGGGACTTTTCTGTATGCAGGTGGAAGCGTTCCTTAGTTTATTTCATAGGTTTGATTAATTCCTTATACTCAATCAGCTAAAACCTACTGAGTATATGTGAATTGTACTCACCCCTACTTCTGTGTCCCTTTTTGATGCAGATACTAGTCGGGGTACCCCACGTGGCAGTTAATATTCTAGCGGATTGTGTATTCTCAGATTAGTGGTGAGGTCCCAGAATTCGGATCGTCACTAGTCTATCTTTATTTTTCAGTCTTTTGTACCATTCAGAGACTTATGTTGTATCTTCAGATTCGAACCTTGTATTAGATGCTCTTTATACTTATGACACCAGGTTTTGGGATAATTTCTTCATTTTTTTTTCTTTTTATTTAAATCGTGGCATCACTTTCCCCTTTAGGAGTCTTGTATGAGTTTTATTTTTAGAGTTACACATCAGATTGGGTTTTGAGATGTGTGCCATCATGACCTCAGTTTTTGGGTCGTGACAATTGATATCAGAGCACTAGGTTCACCGGTCTTATAAGTTAAAGAGCAGGGTGTCTAGTAGAGTCTTGCGGATCGGTACGTAGACGTCCGTACTTATCTTCGAGAGGCTATAAGATACTTAATAGGAGAATTTCTTTCTTTTTACTCCCTTCGTGCGATTTATTCATATCAAGTGTTATATACCTCTGATCTATTCCTTCTGCGCAGATGGTGAGGACTAGAGCCACAATTATTAAGGGTGAGGCTGCACCTGCTGCTCGAGCCCCAGTACGCGGGCGAGGTAGAGGACGTGGTAAAGTCAGGGGACGAGGCCGAGCCAGGGGAGCGGCGCCTACTCGTGGACGAGCTAGAGAGTTATCACCTGAGCCCATGTATGAGCATGAGGATGACTTGGAGCAGCAGACTGAGGAGCAGAGGCCATCCCAGCCTCCTGTGGTTCCCGATAGTGCTCCGATTCTTCAGGAGCTACTGGTTCGATTATTGGCTAGACTGGATGGTGCTCCTACCTCTGGTATTGTTTCAGGTACTGTAGGTTCTCCTATCACAGTTGGTGCTACACCGTCAGTTCAGGGGCCTAGTGTAGGATTTTAGACTCCTGGTTCATCTTCAATGCCTTCTATTGCACCTCCGAGATTTGCAGCTCCGCCAGTTTCTGCTAATGCTGCCATGTCGGTAGCTGAGCAAAAGAGTTTCGAGAGGTTCGTTCGATTGGCACCTCCAAGGTTTGATGGTAAAGCCGGAGAGAAAGCCTATGACTTTTTGACTGAGTGCCAAGACAGGTTGTTCAACCTAGGCATTTTAGAGGCACATGGAGTTGCTTACACTTCATATCAATTTGCGGGAGTGGCCAAAGAATGGTGGAGGTCAGTTCTTGCTTGTAGACCTATTGGTTCTCCTATGATGAGTTGGGAACAGTTTACTGAGGTGTTCCTTGAGAGATTTATGCCTTATAGCCTTCGTGATCAGCGTAGGGATGAGTTTGACAGACTGGAGCAGGGCTCCCTATCTGTATCTGAGTACGAGACTCGCTTCCATGAGTTATCTCGTTATGCTATGTCGAGTATTCCCACCGAGTTTGAGCAGATTCGGAAATTAGTGAAGGGATTCGCCGGTTATCTCCAGGAGGCTACAGCCTCTCTTGTACTGTCTGGGGGTACGTTTCAGAGTATTATTGATCATGCCAGGATGATAGAGAGTATCCGACGTGCTAGACAGGGCGGGGCCAAGAGGTTCCGTCGGCAGGGTCAATTCAGCGATCATTCCTCCAAGGGTAGAGAATATTCGAGTACAGGAACCCATGGTTATCAGGGTAGACCAGTCCAGGCCGCTATTCAGGGTTCTTCGAGCTCCGGAGGTCGTTTTGACACTTCTAGTTATTCCCCACGGAGTTCAGGTCCTCGAGGTTGTTATGTGTGTGATGAGTTTGGGCATAAGGCCCAAGATTGCCCCAAACGTGCTCCTTCTAATGGACGGCCTGGGGTATCAGTTGTTCGTTCTATAGATGCTTCAACTGTTCGAGGTTCTTCGCAGAATACTAGAGGTGGCACCCATGGTGCTAGGGGTAGAGTATGAGGTGGTGCTCGTGGTGGTTCGCAGTCTAAGGGTGACCGTCAGTTATGCTATGCTATACCGGGTAGATATGAGGCAGAAGCCTCTGATGCAGTTATTACAGGTATTGTTCCAGTTTGCCATCGTTCTGCTTCAATATTATTTGACCCAGGGTCTACCTATTCTTATGTGTCGACTTATTTTGATGTGGGTATTGATTATGTGAGTGAGTCCCTTATTGTGCCTATTATTATTTCTACCCCAATAGGTGAATCTTTAGTAGTGGATCGGGTATACAAGGGATGTTTGGTGATATTTTCGGGTAGAGAGACCCGTGCAGACTTGATTTTATTAGACATGCTTGATTTTGATGTGATACTGGGTATGGACTGGTTATCTCCTTATCATGCTATATTAGATTGTTATGCAAAGACCGTGACCTTAGCTTATCCCGATTTACCTAGCTTAGTATGGAAGGGTAATCTGAGTTCGTATCCTAAGAGGGTGATATCTTATATTCGTGCTCGTCGCTTGATGGATAAGGGTTGTTTGTCTTATTTGGCTCATGTACGTGATCTCACCACGGAGTCATCTCATATAGAGACTACGAGGGTGGTGAGAGAGTTTATGGATGTATTTCCTACAGACTTGCCGGGAGTTCCTCCTGACTGTGATATCGATTTTGTGATTGATTTGGAGAATGACACTAAACCCATCTCTATTTCTCCTTATCGGATGGCTCCGGCAGAATTGAAAGAGTTGAAGGAACAATTGGAAGATTTGTTGAAGAAAGGGTTTATTAGACCTAGTGTATCACCGTGGGGTGCACCGGTTTTATTTGTGAAGAAGAAAGATGGTACTATGAGGATGTGTATTGACTATCGACAGTTGAACAAAGTCACTATCAAGAACAAGTATCCTCTCCCTCACATTGATGATTTATTTGACCAGCTTCAAGGTGCATCGGTGTTCTCAAAGATTGATTTGAGGTCGGGTTACCATCAGTTGAGAGTTCGGGAATCTGATATCCCGAAGACTGCATTCAGGACTCGTTATGGGCATTATGAGTTTGTGGTTATGTCCTTCGGGTTGACTAATGCTCTGGCTGCTTTTATGGAGTTGATGAACCGGGTATTTTGACCTTATTTGGACTCGTTTGTGATTGTGTTTATTAATGACATCTTGGTTTATTCCAAGAATGAGGCGGATCATGTTAGGCACCTGAGAACAGTCCTTCAAAGATTGAGAGAGGAGACATTGTATGCAAAATTCTCCAAATGTGAGTTTTGGCTTGAGTCCGTGACATTCTTGGGTCATATAGTGACCAAGGATGGTATTATGGTTGATCCAGCCAAAGTTGCAGCGGTTCGTGATTGGGTTAGGCCTACTTCGGTTACCGAGATTCGGAGTTTTATTGGGTTGGCAGGCTACTATCGTCGGTTTGTTCAAGGATTCTCTTCTATTGCAGCCTCATTGACTAGGCTAACTCAAAAGACCGTGGCATTTCAGTGGACTGATGAGTGTGAGGCGAGCTTTCAAAAGCTCAAGGAATTATTGACTTCAGCACCTATTCTAGCCTTACCCGAGGAGGGCGTGGCATTTATTGTGTTTTGTGATGCTTCGGGAGTCGGTTTGGGTGGTGTATTGATGCAAAAAGGTAGAGTTATAGCTTATGCTTCTCGACAGTTGAAGGTACATGAGAAGAACTATCCTACCCACGACTTAGAGTTAGCAGCGGTGGTGTTTGTTCTGAAGTTGTGGAGGCATTATCTCTATGGAGTGCATTGCGAGGTCTATACTGACCACCTTAGCCTTAAGTATATCTTTTCTCAGCCGAATCTGAACATGCGGCAGCGTAGGTAGTTAGACTTATTGAAAGACTATGACATTACCATACTTTATCATCCGGGCAAAGCTAATGTGGTAGCGGATGCCCTGAGTCGCAAAGCATCTAGCATGGGTAGTTTGGCCTTTCTTAAGGCTGTGGAGAGGCCTTTGACGTTGGAGGTTCAGTCATTGGCTAGACAGTTGGTCCGACTTGATATTTCTACACATCATGGTATTTTGGCCTTTGTGGAGGCTAGGTCTACTTTGATGGACCAGATTCGTACACACCAGTTTGAAGATGAAAAGTTGAGGGCCATTCCAGACAAAGTGTTAAGTGGTGAAGCAAAATCAGCCTCTCTTGATTCGGAAGGAGTTTTGAGGATTAATGGTCGCATTTGTGTGCCCAAGGTTAGTGAATGGGTACGTATGATATTGGAGGAGGCTCATTGTTCCAAGTATTCGATTCACCCGGGAGTGGCAAAGATGTTTCATGACTTGAAACAACACTATTAGTGGTGTGGCATGAAGAGAGACATTATTGATTTTGTGGCTAAGTGTTTAAATTGCCAACAAGTGAAGTATGAGCATCAGAAATCGGGTGGTCCTATGCAAAGGATGCCCATTCCTTAGTGGAAATGGGAGCGTATCACTATGGACTTCGTGTCTGGATTACCCATGGCATTGGGTAAGTATGACTCTGTCTGGGTGATTATGGATCGATTGACCAAATCAGCCCATTTCCTTCCGGTGAACACTAGCTACAATGCGGATCAGTTAGCTAGGATCTATCTTCGTGAGATTGTTAGGCTGCATGGGGTGCCTATCTCTATTGTATCGGATCGGGGTTCAGTGTTCACCTCTCACTTTTGGAAGGCATTACAGCGTGGTTTGGGTACGCGGCTAGAGATGAGTTCAGCATTTCATCCCCAAACCGATGGTCAGTCCGAGCGGACTATTCAGGTGTTGGAGGATATGCTTAGGGCCTGTGTGATTGATTTTGGTGCCCGATGGGACCAACACTTGCCCTTAGCAGAGTTTGCCTATAATAACAGTTATCACTCCAGCATTCAAATGGCACCATTTGAGGCATTGTATGGTCGTAGGTGTCGATCACCCATTGGATGGTTTGATTCTGTTGCGGTTGATGCATTGGATACTGACTTACTTAGGGATGCTGTGGAGCGGGTACGTTTGATTCAGGGTCGACTATTGACAGCTCAGAGTCGTCAGAAGAGTTATGTTGATAGGAGGGTTCGTCCCTTAGAGTTCATGGTGGGTGATTGCGTCTGGCTTAAAATATCGCCCATGAAGGGTGTGATGAGGTTCGGAAAGAAGGGCAAGCTTAGCCCAAGGTTTGTTGGCCCGTTTGAAATCCTGAGGAGAGTAGGTGGAGTGGCGTATAAGTTGGCCTTACCCCCTAAATTATCAGCTGTCCATCCGGTGTTTCATGTTTCCATGCTTCGTAAGTACATACCGGATGAGTCTCATGTGATTTCTTATAATGCGGTAGAGTTGAGTCCGGATTTGACTTATGAGGAGGAGCCGACAGTTATTTTAGATAGGCAGCTTCGTAGACTCAGGACCAAGGAGGTCGCTTCGGTCAAGGTGCAGTAGCAGCATCGGCCTGCTGAGAAGGCGACTTGGGAGTTAGAGTCTGATATGCAGGCTCGGTACCCTCAGCTTTTTGAGACCCCAGGTACTTTATTTTATCTTATGTTCGAGGACGAACATCCTTTTTAGTGGTGGATATTGTAATGACCTTGAGGGTGATTTTCAAAAAATTTGTACAAAAACGCGTGAACAGTAACATGCGTGAACAGTAACACGCGTGAACAGTAACTTTTTGGGCAGAAAATGCCCCTTTCTTCCCATTTCAATATTTTTCATCATTTGTTTGAGTTCTTGAACTCCTTGAGGTGATTTGAGAAGAGATTTTCGAGGCAAAGTGTTGGGTAAGTGACTTTTGACCTAAAACCTTTCTTTTTCATTAAGTTTTTGACGATTTTAACTCTTAAATTTTAGTTTCAAACCCCAAAAATCTTTGTTTCTTCCCTAATCCGAATTTAAGGAAAATTGTGATTTCCAACTCGTTTTAAGCTCTATTTTTATGGGATTTTCAACCATGAGTTCCTTATTACCAATAGAATGGGATTGTTCAATAAATTTTCAGATTTGACCCTTTTTAAAAATAGTTAATTTTTGGACCATTTTACCCCCGGTTCCGAAACCTATCAATATGGGTGTCATTGGACTCCTTGTGATGTGTATGTTTCATTGTTGATAGTGGGTTGTCATTCCGAGCGCTGAATTCGAGAGTTACTTGTCCGATGGAGGTATTCGAGTGCGGTTTCAGCAATTGAGGTAGGTTTGGCTATCTTTCTTTGAGATTGAGATGGGGTAATTAGTCATTCATATGTTATAGACTTTGGGATGGGGTTGTAGTATGAGTTAAGAATGTTATATATATTGTGATGTCCGTGTGGAGGCTTATTTATTAATATGTTGCCGTGACGGAGTTTATTTGTATTACATAGCCCGGGTGGGGGCCTTATTTGTTATCTTATTTGCTTTGAGAGCATGTGAATTATGATTTGCCTAAGAGAGAGGCTTGAGTATATTATTTGACTTGTGATGCCGCCTGAGAGATTGAGTTGGGGGTTTTGAGCATACTTGAGTATTAAAATATTGTTGAGAAAGGGGTGAATATTTAAATGAAAGTGTGTTCTTCCCATTACTATTTATTGAGGGTGAATATCATGTGTAGGTTAAGTTTTGAGAACTTTGAACCTTATACCACATGTGAGTTGATTATTACTTCCATGCATATGTGTTTTGATGCATTCATCCTCATTCATCATATCATGAAACCTGGGAAGTTGAGAAATATGGAAATTCTTTTTGAGAAAGAAAATGAAACACCTTTAAACCTTTGTATCTTGAGTTCCTGACCGAGGCAGTTTTCCGGCAGGGTAGTGGATGCATTGTGATCCTAACCTTTGTATCTTGAGTCTCTGACCGAGGCAGTTTTCCGGCAGGGTAGTGGATGCATTGTGATCCCTTGACCACGAGGAGGTGGCAAGGATAATGAGATATTGTGATTGAGGTATATGGTCTGCGAGACCCCCATGGGTCCTGCTTGATAGCACAGCTCGGCAGGTGTATACGACAGGCTGTGCGACAGTCTTGATTCCACCGTACCACCACATCATTGCATCATCATATTGCATTGCATTGACATTTGTGCTGCTTGAATTATTTGATTAATTGTGATTATGAGTTGTTATTGTGGGTTTACTTTACTCGCGCCAATATATATATAAACTGGCAGCACCGATGCCGAAGTGGGACTTTTCTGTATGCAGGTGGAAGCGTTCTTTAGTTTATTTCATAGGTTTGATTAATTCCTTATACTCAGTCAGCTAAAACCTACTGAGTACATGTGAATTGTACTCACCCCTACTTCTGTGTCCCTTTTTGATGCAGATACTAGTCGGGGTACCCCACGTGGCAGTTAATATTCTAGCGGATTGTGTATTCTCAGATTAGTGGTGAGGTCCCAGAATTCGGATCGTCACTAGTCTATCTTTATTTTTCAGTCTTTTGTACCATTCAGAGACTTATGTTGTATCTTCTGATTCGAACCTTGTATTAGATGCTCTTTATACTTATGACACCAGGTTTTGGGATAATTTCTTTATTTTTTTTTCTTTTTATTTAAATCGTGGCATCACTTTCCCCTTTGGGAGTCTTGTATGAGTTTTATTTTTAGAGTTACACATCAGATTGGGTTTTGAGATGTGTGCCATCATGATCTCAGTTTTTGGGTCGTGACACTTCCCATGGGATCGAACTGTTAAAGTCGGATGTTTCCCATTTATTTATCCTAAAATGATAGAACTTGACTAATCGATGGAATCCGTGATTAGGGAGGCGTTCATGCCCTGGCAAGGTATGGACGGACGTGGCAACAACGTCTGATTGTTGTACTATCACTGGCTCATAAGTGATGGTTGTCGGATAAGAGAAACTCTCATTTAGGTCTTGCTAGTACTCTGAGTCAGTTGAGTTGAGTGGCATGAGATTTGTTCCGGTCTAAAACACTTCTTGTTAGACTTAGGACCCTTGAGTGAGTTGTTATGTATATATGTATATATGAGTTGAGATCCTGAGTTGATATTGATGTTTTCTTGATGTTTGTTTCTTACGGCCAGTTTACATACTCGTACATTTCATGTACTGACGCCATTTAGCCTGCATCGTTTCATGATGCAGAGACAGGTACTAGAGATCATCAACCGGCGCTCCGTTGAAGATCCACATACACTTCCAGCCAGTTGGTGAGTCCTCCTAGTTTTCGGAAGATGTTGAGCTTTCTTGTATAGTTTTGTTGTCATTTCCTTTATTTTGATTGTTGGTAGCCATGGGCTTGTCATTGGCACCTTCTAGACTTTGATAGAGGCTTCATAGACTAGAGTGTGGGAAGGTTGAACTGTTATTTTTGAGAAGTTTTATTATATCTGTTTTGATGAGTTGATAGTGATTGGCCCTCGGCCCTTATATCATGAATAGTATGTTATGATTGAACTCTCCTTCGAGTGAATGTGATTGAATGATAGTGTGACTGAATCAGGTGGTTCGCTTGAAGGTCAGAAATTGCTTTCGATTGCCGGTCACGTCTAGGGTACCCTCCCAGGGCGTGACAAACATATAAGAGCGATGCGAGTAAAGTAAGCAGGTAGAACTATAAATAACTATCAAATAAAAGGCAAGATTCACAATACAAAGATAATGGTCAAATGCAATGCAATGATGGAATGATGATGTGATGGAATCAATGCTGTCGCACAACCTGTTATACACCTTGTCGAGCTTCTAACTCCCAATACAATATCTCATCAACTTGCCACCTAGCTCGTGGTCAATGATATATAAAGGGTATCTCATTTTCTTTCTCAAAAATAATATTTCCACAGTCCTCAATTTCCCATTAATAATGATATGATGAAGGAGGATGAATGTATCACAATACGTGCAACACAGAGGTTCAATAAATGTGTATTTAAAGCTTAATCCTCAAGTCTCAATAAATCATGATATACACTCTTTCATATGAAAAAAAATAGTAAAAGAAATCACTTAAAACATGCGTTTATTTTTTGAAAATGTTCATTTCATGTTAAGAAGTGGTAAAACTCATCTCAAGACCTTATCTCTTTTATTTCACATCACCACATAAGAATAATCAACTCAGAATCTCTCTTACAGGTAATCTCATGAATCACATACTCTCTAAATAGATAATAATGGCAAAATAACACAAATAAACCTCCACAGAGGCGAAGCAGCACAACTCACAACTTCACAAAACTCAAACGAATGCTACAATCACATCTCATAGTCAATATCATAATAAGAACAATTAATTAACCAATCCAGTCTAGAAGAAGGATAAGCCAAACCTACCTCGAAGGCCAAAACTTCACACAAATAACTCTATTAGAGCGTTATCCTCAAACACCTACTTCGAAACGATCCCTAACTAACAAGGATGGAAAGTATTCATCAAAAGGGCTCCAATGATACCCATATTGCTAAGATTAAAAATCGGGGTCAAAATCGTTCAAAAATAACCTCGAAAATAAAAAGGCCAAAACCAGAATTTTTATTTGAAAATCATGTTCTACAAGTAAAAAGGAGTTTGTGGTTAAAAAATTCATTAAAGTTGAGTAAGAATCGAGTTCGAAATCAAAGAAAATTCAATTTTGAAATTTGGGGAAAATCCCCAAAACCCACATTGAAATCTTAATTTTAAAAGAGTTTTTTAAAAAATGAAATTTGAAGAAAATAAATAAACATTGATAAATGAACTTACCCCAAACGAGATTCTCCAAGAAATTTCTCAAAATCCCTTCTCCCAAGCTCTCAAACGAGTAACAATGGTGGAAAATGAAAAAATGAAAAGAATTCCTGATTTTAACACTGTTCAGGCATAAAACACACATTGCGATCGAGGGCCACTAACCCCAACAACCGTGGAGAATGGGGCAAGGCCGCAAATTCGAAGCACGGGCCGAGCACACTCTGTGATCGCGTGGCCACCAGCCGTGATTGCGAGGAACAACATACGAGACTCTTCACAAAAGTGGGTTTGACCACTGTGATTGCGAAGAAGGAATGAACCAGCACTAGAAACCAGATCAAGCTCAAACCCAAATATCTGATCGGAATCTCAGAATTTGTACGGGGTATGATAAAAATAAACTGGATATTCTACCCACTAAAATCGACATCCCGAACTCAATTCGATCGTCGAATTTTTGAAAAAAGATTGCTATGACCAAACTAGCCTCACGGACCTCTCTTAAGGTCTTAACTTCCAACTTCTCGTCTAAACATTCAAAATAAAACCTAAGGTCTCAGGGATCTAACCAACCACCTTACTAAACCAAACTCGATGTTTCAAACGCAACGAAATTGACAGAATCACCATCCGACGCTCGGATCTTAAAATATTGACCAAAGCCAACTATCTCATTATAACTCAACTCAAAAGGCTCAAAATCACCAAAATCTCACCTTATTGCATCGAGACCACATTGACCACTCCCACGTCACATAATAAGCATGAAAACGCTAAGAGAAAGAGCAAAATGATCATTTCACCTATAAAAGTAATTTCTCATGAAATGAAATATTACACTCATCAATTCCAACAATATCATATTAAAAGTAAATAAATGGAATATTATCTCTATTTTTTTTCTATTTCTTGTATTTCCTTTCGAATTCCGACTATAAAGAGAATAAATTTTCTTGTTCTTTTTTGCAGTGATATATCACTTATCAGCATTAATATCTCACGGCTATATGAAAATATTTTACAGTAAATCTTGCTTTATCTGGAAATTTCTGAACATAAATATTAATACTGTAGATTTCAGTTTACATAATATTAATGCTTTTGGTATAAATATGTAAGTCTATATTCCTGAATCATAATCATAAGAATAAAGCTTACATTTTCCTGTGGTATTTAATTTTGAAATATTCTAGAAGTAAATTAATGTATATCACCTACAAATTATTTAGCATATAATATTTTAATTATTTATGAATTCAATAGATTTTCTGCAATATATATATATATATAGATATTCCTGAGCCATCATGATATATATAAGCTTAAATTTTCCTGTGGTATTAAATCTTAAAGTGTTTTAGAATTAAATGTATATCACCAAAAAATTATTTTAACACATAAATTATCAATTATTTGACAGACTTAACTTGAGATGAAACATAAGAGAGGTTTTGCTTCAAGTTAAGAAAAGCAAATTACATATAGAATAACTTAATGTGTATTATATGACTTTAGATCCAAAAGCGTGATGAAAATCATTGAAGAAATATAGGCCCTAAAATAAGATGGGATGATCCATAAGAGCTGTATAGAGTGATAAGTACTCTTTCATCCTTAATTAGAAGTCTCACATTCAAAATTTTCTGGATACGAAATTCCCTTTGTTAGAAAATGTTTTAATAAGTTTTATTTTATACCTACGATTCATGATATCTTTCAAGAATAGAATGTCTTCAAGCGATAGTATGCGTTTAGAAATGATCATACAAGCGACTAGTGGTAGATTTAGAACTTTCATTAAGGAGGTTCGAAAAAAATATAGTGCCTGAGAGTTGAATTTGGAACCTAACCTCCTCACTCACTAAGTTAACCTCTAATCTTACATTCAAACGTATATATATATATAATTTTTTGTGGTTGAGATGAAACCCTCAAATCACAATTACAAAAGGTGAATAATTAGCTAGAGAAGTGGATGAGATAAAAGCAAATCCTTCTCTGATTCTGGTTCAAACTTCAAAGAAATTAAAGGTCAACACAAGGATACCTAACCCCTACCCCACCCTCAATATATCTATATATGTCAAAGAATTTAGTCTCTCGAAAGGGATCCATTAAGAAATTGATCATGTTAATTGCCTAACTTGGGGTACTTAATTTCAAGGCTCACATTACAACAAAAGTTTGAGTGTCTAGAATAGAGCTTTACACTTTGTTTGGATGTCGTTGCTCGTTGTATTATATTGAATTGTTAGTTCAAGTATTTAAATTTTATTGTATCGTATTATTTAAATTCATCATTAGGTAATGACGAAAAATTCCATTTTGTGTAACGATTAATTTGGTGTGATTGCATCATTACCTTAATATTTTCTTCTCGTTTTGTCTTTACTTTTTATTTAATAATCTTATTTTATTCTTTTTACCATATTTTTTTAGTAACTATATCTCATACCATACTTTTCAAATAGATTTGTCATTCAAATTGTAGATGTGTGATATTATATATATATAACAATGGATAATGATACAATATATTCAAACATTATATTATTAGAACAATCTAGTACAGTACAATACAATAAAATATGGAACAACCATCCAAACAGAGTGTTAGAGGAAAAAGGAATGGACATTTATATCACTACAACAAAAACAATTTTTAGCGGCAATAAATATTTATATTAATAAAGAGTATTTAAATCTTTACTAACGTTAGTTAATTATCATTAGATTCAATGTCTCTATATATATCTTATGACAGGAATATTAACATTTACAGAGAGTGCTAAAATATAATTATCACTAGTAATTGTCTCTAAAAATATATTTAACGAAAATTAAGCTATTATTATTAATTAATTATTGCTACTAATGATCTTTTTTGATGTAGTGTATGGGCTTCATGCAATTCGAAGACAACTACAATGTATTGCAGAAAAGTATCGATCTTCAGTTTAATATCCTTGATGATTGAGATCGTAGTTTCTTGTATTTTGAAGATTCTATTCTAATATTATCCTTATTATTAAATAATTATTTAATGTATGTACTAATAGTCAAACTTAAATTTTCAAAAAGAGTGTCAAGTAGTCTAGTAAAATAAAAGGGAAAATGTAATTATGTCAAAATAATTAAGTGTCAAAATCAAATAATCTATGATGTCATCGTCAATATAATCTTAGTTGACCCATGGCTAATATAAAATCTTTGGTGGACCACTACCTGGATTTTCATGTATGACAAAAAATAGCTGTCTTTATATATCTTATGACAGGAATATTAACGATAATATAACAACAAATATCTTTTAGCATGTTGATCTTAGTTTGATTCCATTAAAAAAGTTTATTAGAAAATATTATATTACGGTCTAAAATTTTGTAGATGTTAGATGATACTTAATCTAATATTTTGGTAGTCTCAAGAATTATATATGTTTGTACAGTTTTTGAAAATAGTGACAAAATTTAAATGGTGGCTTATAAATGGGACAATTCGCGTAATTAGCCTTTTTAAGTTCTCGTACGATATTCCCTTTTCATTTTGGAATCAAATTAATTTAGATTTATGCGGGGGCGACTCAATATAAGTAAAGGTCTAAACAAAATTTTTAATTAAAGGCTTAAAATTTAAATAAAATTTATATGTATTTTTAAAAAAAATATTTTTCTTACACCTTTTAGATGCAAATTATTACTTAATATTTATAAAATAATTTCTTTGAATTTTATTTTTTTAAAATTATTAATTTTAGGTAAGATTATATCAATTCAACATTGAAAAACATCCTTTCACTAAGACAATCATTGTGTCAATTGTTAACACAATTCTATAAATAATAAGTTGACAACTTTTAAATAAAGATAAGAGTTAGAACCATCGAATTCGATTCAAGAAGCTAATAACTTGGTTCCCACTTTAATATGCTTGTTGTTATGCTTGAAAATTTAAAGAACATATAAGAAAATAATTTGCAATTCACTATATTCAACATGTTTCATACTATTGATTCATATTTTTGATATATAAAGTAATATTCCAACTTATCCAAAAATTGAAGGAGAGAACCAAAACAGTTAAAAATAAAATAATATAAATGCTTGCAGAAAGAATGTAAGCAGATAAAATAATATTTTTTTTATTTGAACAAGGTTAGAGAAAATAAAATAATATAATTTTTTAATTTTTTTTTTAGCCAATCATGCTGACAAAGCTTTTTTTATTCAATCTCCCAATAAACGAAAAAGAATTTCTGGTGATACGAAAATTGTGCTCGACACTTTCTTTCCTATTCCACTATACTAAGCGGCCTTTCCATTTCTTGTTGGATGACTATTATAAAAAAAAGAGGACGATTACTCTTAGTATCTGATCAATTTATGCTGATGCTAGAAGAGCTATTTACGCCGTCCACCCGCCCTAGATTGATGTTATGTAAGACCTATTAAAAGAAAAAAAAATCTTTTTAATCAATTTTTTTATTCTCAAAACTCAAACATAATTTTTTTAATTAAGAATGGAAAGATCGTATGATCCTGTGGGTAGTACAAAAGGTGCCTCTATGCGTAAAGACATTAAACAACTTTGTAATTGAAGTAGACCCATGCATTCATGCTGCATTTAATTTGCTGCTATTTTTATAATTATATTGATGTGTACACTCCATCAACACTTTTTATTTTTATTTTATAATTTATAGTTCGATATTTGATATTTACAAACTGATTAAATTTGAATTCATAACACTAAATTTAAGAAAGTGATGCTTTTATGATTCAGATAATGTGTGCATGCAAATAAGAGTGGAGCTAAGGGCACAGATAATTCATGTGAATCCTCCTTTTCGATGGATGATGAATTTCTTTATCAAAAAATTATATTATATATAAAATTATTATTTTTATATATAAATAATAGAAATTAAGTTTACTTGACTTTTTCATATATTTATTTTCTTATATTTTAAATCTTTTAAATATTTTTTTCTGGCACTACCACTACATGCAAATGGGAGAGATAGAAATTAAAGAAACAAAAATAATGAAAGGACTTTGGTGTGTCTTAACTATCCCAATTAAAAAAAAAGGACAAAAGTTCAATGGAGGAGAGTTGGAAATTGATTATGTTATTAATTTTTTGTCCATTTAATATACTCCTTTTTTTTTGACAAAAAACTTAATATACTCCTATTGATTGAGTGCAGAAGTTCATATATATATGGAAGTAAATTTCATCAAGTGGATAAATGAAGCAAGAGAATTACATATGCATTTCCTTTGTCTATCTTTATTACTCCAATATATTAAAATTAATTATCAATTTTATTTATTCTGTTTGAAAAATTAAGAGATTATTTATCATTTTATATTTAAATAAGTGAATTATTCAAAGTTCAAGAGAGTTGTTGAAAATTTCTTCTAGTTTTGCCTCTCATTTACCTTTCAAGAGAGTTAATTATTTATATTTATCATTTTACTTAAAATATTTATATTTTCAAAAATAGTTTGAAAATCACTAAAAGAACAAAAAATATATTATTTTATGTCCTAAACTTTTTTTCTTAATAAATATACATTACCTCGCAAATTCACTTAATATGTAATATATTATATTTCATATTAAAAATAGCAAAAGTAGAAGTAGGTGTGAATTTATAATATTTTAGGTCCAATAGTAGGGAATATATACAAGTCACCATCCAAGGATTAAGCTTGGAATGTGTGACATTAAATTTGCTTGGCTTCCCAACTGCACAACCTTTCTGTTTACTTATTACTCTCTACTTTTTATATTAATTGAATTTTTAAAGTATTTTTATAATTTAAAATAAGTGAATTGCTCAAAGTTCAAGATAAACATTTGAATTTTTTTTATTCTTTTCCTTCATTTAGATTTTCTAGAAAATAGTTAATTATTCATATTTATAATTTTACTTTAAATTATTTCTATTTTCAAGAATAGTTTGACAATTAATGAAAGAGTAAAAGTGAAAAGTAATGTTCAATTTATATTCTAAATTTTTTTTCTTAATAAGTGTGCATTGCTCGCAAATTCAATTAATATGAAATGAGTATAAGTTTTTTAAAAATATTGTTGGAATTTGGGTAATTAATTTCTTAATGCTATTTGTTGAAAATGACCTACCTATGTATAAATTGCTCCATTGGTTATTTATGAATATTAAAATATTGTATTGTCCATTGGTTATTTAGGAATATTAAATATGGTAGGAATTTGATTTTTCTTCATGATTCACGTGATTTTCGTATTTCAAATTTATGTGTGGTGATGATGTTTTAGCAAGTATTTTTATTTATTATTTTTTTTTCTTTACCTCTCCTCCAGGAGCTCCCGCTCTTTTACTTTTTGGTGACTTGAACTCACAATTTTAAGGTTGAAACTGGAAAGTGAGGGATGCTTACTATCTGAGCTACTCCCTCTCGTCAGCAAAATATTTTCTCGTCAGCAAAATATTTGACTTACTCGTTGGAAAATCAAGAAAAAATATTTCTATGTACTCAACATTTACACTAAATCAACTAATTGAATTTAAAGACTTAATATATATATATATATATACTCCTTCCGTTTTAGTTTATTCTTAAGGTTATTTTGATACATTCTACATATCTTGAGTTTAAAAATCAGAAAATTCAAAAATGTTCTTTATTTTTTTAAGTTCTGTGTCAAATCAAAATCAGACAAACAAATTAAAGTAGATAATATATATCTTAGGTTCATGAAACTATACAATTCAAAATTTTGCATTGTAAATGACGCTGTCACTTTTTTGGACATATGGGGTGTTTGGTCATGAAAAATTCACTTTTGTTTTTGAAGTTAAACTCTAAAAACACGTTTGATCATAAAATTTCAAAATAATTCTTGCATTTGAATTCTAGAATTTTCAAGAGTTTGAAAAATAACAAAAAGTTGATTTCACGTTTTTCACTCCAAATTACTCATATAAATTCAAAAATAACTCTAATTTGCATTCATAACCAAATCACAACTCCAATTTTTCAAATATATCATTTTTTATTTTGAAAATAAAAATTACTTTTTTTTCAAATTTTACAATGAAATACGGCTAACGTCCTCATAATGTCCTTAATGAAGTAGACAAGTAAGTTAACCTTCAGTCCAAGTTGTGATTGGGCTGGACAGAAGCTCACAAGTTGGGCAAGTTATTCTACTCTTTATGTCCAACCTCAGCCCAAGTCGTAATGGCCCAAGCTAGCCCAACATATTTCTGATTCTGTTTTCTTTATTTACTGGAGTTATATTTGTATTGTACATAGGGGTTGTTTGATAGTTGATTTGGAGATAAGTTATGTAGATATTAAATTCGACATAAGTAACAACACATTTTTCCATATTGAACTTTTATTCATTGTAACAGTGAAATCAGTAAACTTTATCAACTACAATAGTAAATCATAATATATAAATAGGCGCTCAAATTTGGCCTCAATTGACAAGTAAACACTCTAATTTTGGAAGCAACAATAGAATCAGAATTTTCATTAAGGAGGTTCAAAATATAAAGAAGTAAACATACAAAGAAGTCGAAGGGGTTCAATATCTACTAATATATACATAAAAAATAAATTTAACCATGTATAAACAGTGTAATTTTTCGTCAAAGGAATTCGAATGGACCCCCTGGACCCTTACTAGCTCTCCCCTGTTTGGGAGTGCATGTCTAGACACCTCAACTCATCTCATACAGTATTTCGTGAACACCCAACGCTGACGTGACACAAAGTTTAAACATGTCTAGATGATCATGGAGCGTTCAACTGACGATGTGTATACAAGTTGAGATGTCTAGACATACTCAAAGTTAGAATATTTATTTTTCTAGTTGAGACCAAATTTAAGTGTCCGTTTATATATTATATATGTCAAAACAAAATTTGTCAAGCTGATGTACTGCTAAATAATTATTCGAGACATTGTGGTATTTAATTGTTTGAATCAAATAATTAGCATTAGCACAATTTTCCAGCCAGCATAACTAAATGATCCTTATAAGATCCTTCCTTACATTACAACTAAATAAGAAAATATATAAAACATTAGGAAAAAAGTGAATAGAATAAAGGAACACAAATTCTAGTTTTTTTCTCCTCAAAACACCAAGTTTTTGAGTACAATTAAATTTCACCTTTGTGTCTGACATCTTTAGCCCCTCCTATAATTTTCATCTTCCATATTTCTTAAATCACATTTCTATGTTCCCACCCTCTACATTTACTTAAGTACTTTCTACCCCTTTGTTGCCTTTCTCTTCAACTATGATATATGCAAATGTCATTGTTTTTTATTGTGTGTACATTTTGAACTTGCTTGCAACACATTAAGACACTTGTATGGCTGTTGGTGTGTGATTGCCTTCAACAGATTTAGCCTTGTGTTTCGTTGCTCGTGATGATCTCAACGTGGAGGGTGAACTAGATTTTGGGTAGGAAGTCGATTTCGGCTTCCTCCGTTTGTGTTTCTTAGGAGGACTAGAAACATCTGAAGTACTTTTCATGTCCTTGTAAATGTTAGCTGTTGTTAGCTGCCTCGTTGTCTCTCCACAACCTGTCAAATAGACATGCGTAGTACAGAGTCAAGGGGTGCTTTTAATTTCACTAGCTATATGTCTCCATGAAGAGCTGTGCTAATGAATGCATAAGTAGGTACAGAGGAGGTCATAAGCGTCTATAGCATAAAATCATTTTTCAAAAGGGAAAATATCCATAATGTAAACATCAAGTAGGAGAACAATATTCGCTGACTCTGAATTATGACTAATTTGCTCGTCTTCCATAAATTAGTGTAATGTTCTAGTTTTCTTGTCTTTCCCCTCAATATCATAGCTTAGCTTCAAAATCCATATGAAGTTCAAAGCTCAAATACATATGTGGCCAGTTAAACTAAGGGCATCACCTATTAAACACTTAATGTCTATAAAACCAATGCCTATTAAACAAAATGTGTTTGACAGGGAATGTAGTGACATACACTCACTTTTAAATTGTCTTCACATCAGATGTTTAATAACTACAAGTCTTACTACATGTATCTTAAGTAAAAACTCAGACAAGTTTAAGGGGCAGCATATATATTCAATCCAAGTTCTAATTTTTTCACAAATGTGTGGGATTACTACAATAGGGGACATAGTATAGACAAAAAAAACCACAGATAAGTTATGTCCCTTTCTTGGGTCATGACACAACTGATGAGCCAAAAAAAGATTTCCCTTCTCATGAGGCAAAACAAATCTTCAAGAAAAGAAAAAATCTTCTTTAGTTTTTATAAGCCATACAACAAAATATAGGACAAGCTTACTATTTTTTGAATTGTCTTATTAGGGTAGCTTCCCATGATCTAAACCAAACGATGGATTGAAACCACTATATTATTTTATCGAATTGATTTCTCAGATATTTATCCAACTATTAGTTATTATTTTGGAAAGTCACCCTTTTTCTTGATTCCTATTTTTTTAACAAAGAAGATGACTTTATGAAATAATAACTATTAGTAGTTGAGAGACCATCTGAGAAACCAATTTGATAAAATAATATAGTGGTTTGATTCCATCGTTTGGTTTTTAGAGATAAAAGACGCTAAATGATTTCTTTCTGCCAGTCTAAATTTCGATGGGTAGAGTTAATCGGTACATGTATTGATGGGAGGTAACAAGTACTTGGTAAAATAGTTGAGTTGTCTGAAAACTGACTCAAATACCACAGTTAGTTATAAAGAAAAAAAGAAAGACCTTTGTAGATTTTTGGTGTGCAAAAGAAAAAAGTATGTCAAGCAAGACTAACCTTGAGATGACCAAGGAGAGATAGCAGAACCAGAGTTACCAATAGAAGTTACTGCAAATTCAGGCCCTGCCTTGAATGATTTCATCTTCAATTCAACAACAACAACAAAAAAAAAAAAAAAAAAATGTTAGACATATGGAAAGCCCTTCATATAAAATAATGAATTGCCTAATGGAAGATTCAATAGGGAAAATACTCTTTCGCATATGATGTTTACACCAAACTAAACAAATTAATTTTAAGAAAAGTTAGCCCGATGCACGAAGCATCACATATTCATGCAGAATTCGTGGAAGGGCCACACCCCAAGAGGTATATATAGGCCGCTTACCTTGACACAAGCATTAGTTGTTGATTCTAGGGCTCCAACCCCTGACCCATAGATCATATGGAGATAGACAACTTTAAGAGTAACAAACTAAAAAAAAATAAAAATCTGCTCAGCGCACGAAACATGCTGCATCCACGTAGGGATCAAGGAAGTACGTATAATGTATACAGTCTACTATGACGTAAGAATCAATGGTTGATTTCATAACTCGAATTCGTAATCAGTAGGTCACACAAACCTACTATAAAGAATTATAAACTAATTAAAGTAAAACAAAAAATACATAACATCTTACATTTTTTAGTTTCAATAAATTATTTTGGAGCCCAAATATGTGAAAAGGAGGATGAAGGGATAAAACAACATACCCAAGTAGGTGCACCTCCAGAGGGACCTTCCCAACCAATATGTGCCACATGTTTAACATCAGTTGGACCTCCAATCTCCAACTCCCTCTCCTTAACAACTGTAAATTTACATACTCATTTTGTTCACTTATAGCCTTAAATTATTAACCCAAATTATCAAGAAAACATACAATTTTAAAGAAGGGGTAAAAGGGGGTTACCAAAAATATTTGTGATATATTTGTAAATTCCCTTCACTTTGGTTGCCATTGTATATAACGTAAAAGCCCAAAAAGCCAACACCAATGAAACAGAACACAGATAGAAGGACCACACCAATGGGAAATACTGATTCCTTTGCCTAACAAAAAATAAAAACAACACATTAAACAAAATTAAATCAGCAAATTTACCCATCTCAATTTCTCAGGTGTAAAGCAAAATTACACATTCAAAATGTAGACGTAAATATACGAAGAAGCTATGAGAATTCAATATATACATAAATAATAATTTTGATCTTATATATAAAGTGAAACCTTGTTGTGCCCTCTTGCTTCGCCTCTAGTTTGGGTAGGGACAGAGCTATATGACCTGACGGGGTTCAATTGAATCCCTTTTATTGGAAATTACACTTTTAAAAACTAGGATAAAAAATCGTTTGTATGTGTAAATTGTTGAATCTTTTTGTCACAAGGGAAACTTCTATTGTAATATAAAAAGTAGTTCAAAAATTGCTTAAGGTCATACGTTTAAATTTCAAGGGAGGCATTTTTGCATATATTTTTTTTCTCAAACCCCAATTGGGAGGGGAGAATTCTTGATTGACAACAATAATAACAGCTCAATCCCAAATAAATTAGAGAATTTATGATTGACAAAAGGAAAAAATGAAAAGAAGAAAGGGAATTGAATAACATAATGAGTATAATAATAATACCTTTTCAGATAAAAGCTTAAGCCATGTAGAAAAAAAGGAGATGAAAAAAGGAATAAACTTTTTCTATCTCCTTCTAATTGCATTCCCCATTAATATCTTCCTTCAACAAATGTATTTTGTATAAATGCATGCAAAAAAACATGCATACATGAAAGAACAAACAAAAGAGAAAATCAAGAAAATATATATGATATGTGGGCAAAAATGCCCTAGAGGACCTTTTAATTTATTTTCTTTCTCTTTTTTTCTTTATTTGTTGTTTGAATGTGGGAATTGTTTTGTTTGGATAATCTATAAGGATACAAAGAGGGGGAATGGGGAAAAAATGGGAAAATTAGAAAGAAAAGAAAGAGAAAAAAATAGAAATAGAAGTAGAGGTGGACAACTACCAATTAAATTGCCTAAAAGGAAAGGTTGAGAGGTTAGCTTACAAAGAATATGGACATGAGACACAAAAATACACATTATTTTGTAGTAAAAGTTGTAGTATTTTTGTTTTGGTGGTGTTTGGAGATTAATTTGGTTGCACCTCGACTATATATCATATATTTTAATTTTTTTTCCTGTCCCAATTTATATAGTTTATTTAGTTTCAAGAGTCAAACGAGTTTTTTTTGTTGTGGTGGTTTTTCATATGCTTTTTATATATTTTAAACTAGTCAATTATTGTGATTTATAATATTTTTTATTTTTTTTAAATGTGTATTTTATTTTTAAAAACTTAAAGATTCTATGTTCAAAATTTACGAACAAAATTGAGATATTTGACTCTCGAGATCCGAACTATGACATATAAATTAAAACAGAGAGAGTACTTTATTTATTTCAATTTATCATGTGGCATTCGTTCTTTTTTTTTTCTCAAAAAGAATGTCATTTATATGTTTAAAAATAATTTAATTTAAAATTCTCAATTTATTATAATGAGATGACTTATAATCACGCCAATATCTAAAGTTTATTTTGAATTATGTGCTCAATTAAACAATTGAGATATATAAATTGAGACGGAGAGAGAATGATAAGAAACTTTTAACTTATTTTAGATCATAAATTTTAAAATTATTTTTGTAAACTTCGTATCAAATCAAACAACACATCATATGAATTGGAGTATGTTATACTATATCTTTATTTTTGGTGCTCAGGTTTTGCTGTTGTGCAAGAAGTCCTTTCTGTTCTTTCAAAAGTAGGTGATACATAAATATTCAGAGCTTGTTTGGATGAAAAAAATTTAAGCTGTTTTTTTAAGTTGAAAATTTCAGTTTTTTCATTTTCAGTTTTTTTAAAATTGTTTTGCCTTAAAATGAGTGTTCAAAAATATTTTTTTCATTTATTCAAACACCATAAAAAAGCTTTAAAATTATTTTAACTTAAAAAGTACTTAAAATAAGCTTATCCAGATAGACTCTTAATCAATTTCTATTTTGACCTTTAAGGAAATAATAGTTTTATATAATAATTGTCAACCTCAGAAATTGTTTCCCTTTCTTTTGAAGAACAATTGCACCATTAAACTTCAATGATTAGGAGATAGAATTGAGAAAAGTCCACTCAAATGCAAATTAAATTATTATGGGCAAAGTTATGCTATATATATATATTGTTGACTATTCTTTTGATGGACAACAATTAAAGTTAATATTTCAATTATTTAATTAATCAAATCAGGTATATATACGTATCAAATTAAAGTCAAGAGTAAAGACTATTTCCAAGCCCAAAAAGTCTTTGAATACCTAATTTATTTTTTTATTATTTAAATTTAGTTGTATATTTCTATGTAATGTTTCATTATCCTAAGAGTGCAGTCAGATAAGTACATGTATAAATATTGCATATTAATTAAGTAATTTACCTGACAACAATTTCATTAAGTATGTTTATATTGCGAAAACTCTTTTTTTTTCAATAAATTAAATTTGGTCTAGAAGCAATTTTTTTGTTTAATCTCCCATCCAATGTCTAGTATCTGCTTTTGTGGCAACTAAATGCATATGAAAATTCTACTAGGTAAATCACTCTCTACCAAATGTGATTACAATCCTAAAGCGGTATCAGTTTGAGGAAGTTTGTGATGATCTTTCAATCTTTTCTGCTAGGTAATTTAGTATCCTTTTACATGAAGATAATCAATTCGATCATTGTGTTGAACTCTATTATGAATTTCTGACCACATTCTTCATAGGACCCTCTTATCTCTTCATCTTTGAGCTCTAGTTGTGAAAGAAGAAACCAAGAAAGATATCAATAATAATTGATTTTATTACAGAACATTTCATGATATTCACCTTAAAGTATACTTCAAAATGAAAACAACTCCTGATATTCGCCTTAATATACTTCAAAGTGAGAACTGTGCAAATTCAAATTAATCAGGTTACAAAACACAAGACGCCAAATGGGAAACTAAAAAAAAAACAGGCAATACACATTGGTCCCTTAGTTATTGATAAATTCAACTTTCAGTCCTCCTTATATGACTAAACATATTTAAGCTTCAATTAATTAAAATATGTGTCTTTGGACCTTCATATGGAAAATATGTGATATACTAGACTTTACTATCTATAAAACTATTTTACTGTTAAATATGGAATAACAATACAAACTTAACATGACACATGGAAATGCCTCCTCCTGTGAGCGTGCTCGATGAAATGCCTCAGTAAGATGAAATGCCAGTAGCTTGCCCTGTATGTCTCAAATAACTCCCAATAGTCCCTATTACAATGAGCTTTTCATCTTTGATCTCTTCTATTGTCAATGCTCCTAAAATTGGTCTATCGACAAGTCTTACGCGTCCCTCAGAAGGTGAATTCCCTACAGAACCAGCATTGTTTTTGGAATTTGGCGTGTCGTCTTGAGAACGTTCAACTAACCAGCTCGAAAGGCTAGCATCAACAGCGATTTCATTCTCTTGGCTCTTCAAACTAGGCTCTTTTTTTGCACGATTATTCGTAATACAAAAATCAACAAGATTCGTATCAACGTTCTCCTTCTCCTCTTGTTGCTTCAATATTGAGGAAGGCGTTGTAAAGCCGATGTCTTTCAATAGCCTCGGACTTCGAATTGGATTCAACACTGATAATTGGCTGATCGGATCATTAGCACTAAATTTGATGGATAGTTTCATTCTATGTTGCTCAGACTCTTCAAAATTGTTGTTGCATACACGTGAAAAATGCACTATTTCTGAAGGATCCAACACAAGTCTGTCAGCATTTTTGAAACGTCCGAGCAGCATAGGTTTCAATGGACTATTGACCTCCTCCTTGTCACACATGATTTCGGGGATGGGATTATTTCCTTTCCGAGTAGAGTTGTCTATGGAGAGTGAAAATAATGACTCGTAAGACGACTCTTCATGAATCATTTCATTTCCATCATCATTGTTGTTAGCTTCATCTTCGAGATCAATATCATCGAATCTATCATTGCTGTTGAAACAGCAATGATATCTATGATTTTTACGATAAGATATATAACTTGACACACTTGAATTTGAAACCTCGTTCACTTCTTCTTCTTCTTCTCCATTCTGTTTCTGCAAATTGCTCGGATAGCTCTGATCTGAGCAATTTGCAGAAACTTGATTTGCTAATAAGCCTTCATCATTTTCGCTTGTCTCGAGCAAATTCTTTCTGTTGCTTTGATTCAACTTTTCTTCTTCTTCTTCCTCCTTGTCCCTGTTTTTCGAAGAATTTGAGTGAACAAAAACGACAGACAAAATTGAATAATTTTTTTCTCAAGAAAAAAAAAAGAAAATCTTACTTGGATTCTTCAAACAGGTTAATGGGGTTCACAATCTTGTGTCGAGCTTCTTCATTTTTATCATTAATGGCTTCTTCAAAAGCTTCACCATTTTCGCGAGTCTCGAGCAAATCCTTTAGAAAAGAAAAAAAACGAGAAGTTAATCAAACTCCAAATTCAAACAACTAACTAAATGGTCGTGTTGGTTAAAGTCAATGTAACACCTTCCTCTCATTCAACAGAATCTCAGAATCGGGACTTTTGGTCGCTTACTAGTAGGAGTCAAAATTAAAGTCGATGAAAGTGACCGTGTCATGACTCATAATACAGAACCATGCCTAACATCTTTCCATCGGTCAACTAAATCTCCTTATCGAATTTTTGTCAATTGAATTTTCTTGGTCGCAGAGATTATAATTAAGATAACTTTATTTTAAACCAAACGACGATCCGTTAAAGAATACCATAGTAAGTAGTGATTATTACATACCTGTAGAACTTGAGGAGAGATGCTATTAATCTTGTTATTACTACATGGCTTTTTTGTGATGATTTTATTGTGATTGGAATTAGTACGAAAACAAGCTGTAAAACACTTCATTTTTCTTATCTTTCTTTCTTTTAATGGAAGATATTATGAATATGATGATGATGATGAATGGGGATTTGTGGTAGAAGAAGAAAAGATGGAGTATTTTTAGGGACACAACGGTTTGAAAAAAATGGGTTACCGTTGGTTTTGTCAGATAGCACAGAGTTTGATAAATCAATAAACATATTTGTCTTTCTATGATTTTGTGGTTATCTATACTCCGCTTCTTCCAAAATAAATGTTGTTTTAGTTTTGTTTAAAAAATATTGTCACAAAATATTACTTTTTCTATTTCATATTAGTTGAATTTCTGAGCTCATTTGGATAGGCTTAAAAAAAGTAATTTTTATATATGAAGTACTTTTAGAACTTTGAAGTGCTGAAAGTTATTTTTATAAATAAGCAGTTGAGTGTTTGGATAAAAGTGCTTATGTTGAAAATAAGTGTTTGAATTTTAGGATTAAAAGAATAAAAAGAGTAGTTTGGAAATTTAGTTAAAATATAAGGAATATAAAAGTAATTTCTATGATCAAACAAAATGACTTTAAGCATTTAGAAAAAAAAAGTTAGAAATTCTAACTTTTCATTTTTGACTGACTTTAAGAACTTTATGGTTTAAAGTTAGCATTAAGCAAACACGTCCAAAAGCTAAAAGGGGACTTATAAAGTCCATCCAAACGGGCTCTCTAAGGGATTTTTTATTGTTCAAAATAATTGAATTGTTCAAAGTTCAAGATGGATGTTTGAAACCCTTTTCATATTTGTCCTTTCATTTATTGAAGTTTTATATTTTTTAGGAGATAAATCATTTTTTAGGAGATAAATCACACTACTTGAAAAATTATATTTATGATTTTACAAAGGGCAATAGTAGAAAGTATGGTTCAAATTTTGTCCTTAATGTTTTTCTTAATATGTGTGCATTACCTTAGAAATTCAACTAATATGGAATAGAGGGAGTATTTTGATTTTACAAGTTTCATATTTGAATAATTGAATGTGTGAGTTTTCTAGCTAAACTATAACAGTTGTTTATTAAAACACATCTTAACTTATCGGTTATTCTCTTTTTCAAAACGTGAAATATTGTCATCATTTAGGTAGAGAAAAGGGAACAGTTAATAATTGACGTGTGTTTTGAATAATAATTGGTGATAGATCATGTATGAAATTTGAAAAGACAAAATACTTTACTTTGTGTTTTTGACTCTTCACTTTTTTTTCCCCTCCTGCTTGTCCATTTTAGTAAAACAAGAGAAATTTATTATATTTTTTTAATATTATTCTTATCATGAAATAACTACATAAAATAATAGTACTAGCCGATTTTATAATTTCAAAGCATAATTAATAAAATTAATTAAGTAAAAATAAATACTCTCTTATAGGATGTGTCAAGTCAATATGAGCTAAACAATATGAGACGAAGAGAGCAATTGTTTGCAATTATATCTTTATATTTAAGAACTACTTCTTCCGTTTATTGCTTTTTTTTAATGAGCATGAAATTAGTTAAAGTGATACTTATTTTGGGACAGAGAAAATAAGTATCAAGTACTAAAAGCTTCATTCCTTTTTTTTTTGCTTTCCATGTGGTGGTGGTGTCCAATACTTGTTTTAGAACTCGATGGAGTAAATTGCTTCCTTTTGTTGAAGGCGATTTTTATTTTCAAGATTTAAACTTGAAATCTCTAATTATAGATGAATGATAATCTTTGCTAGTAAAAACTTCTTTTCTTTAATTAAACCACTTATGTCCTCATTATAATTTGAATGTTAATTTCATTCATTTCTGTTGGACAATTTAACAAGTTTCATAATTTAAATACCTTACTACTTCCTCCTATTCATATTAAGTGGTGCTTTTATTTAGGCACACCCTTTAAGAAATTTAATATCCTAAAAAGTAAAAAATATTTTTATAAACTTACCCTTACTTGAGTAATACTAATATTTATTTAATATAACTTCTTAGTTACATAAAAACCCATCTAGGGGTAAGTTTCGAGAGGAAAATTAATCCCTTTTTACTTTTTACTTAGGTGAAATACCATTTAATTTGAATTAAATGAAAAGGTAAAAGCACCACTTAATATGGACCTTTGTATAGGTAGTTTAAGTTTTAGCTCACTTATTAACATATTTTAAATTATTTAATAGTATTAATCATAAGGAATTGTTTGAGAAAATCGTCCTTCTTGGATTGTAGTGTGTGTGAAATTGATACTAAGAAAAAACAATTAATGTCTTGTTTATTTTTCTAAAACTGGGAAAAGTTTAGACCAAACTATTTCTTTTTGGCTAAAATGATCGATAAAAAGGAGCGGAAGAAACATTCTTTTCTTCATGCTAGTATTTATTTAAGACGTGATCAAATCAAACTTGTCCAATCTTGTCCGACCTCAAATAAATTAATCTTAGCATAGCTCAAATTGGTTGGAAGACAGTGGTGTACAAGTAAGCCTGTATGTACCTCAACTAATTTCACAAGGCAACTACTACCTCCAAACAGTTTGGAACTCGAATATAAATTGAACAATCTTACAAGCCCATTTGATTATCTAATGTAGTCGAAAGCAAATCTGAGTATCTGAAAAAGGGCCTGGAAAATTACAGTCATCATAGATGCAAAAGTCCAATTGATGAAGCATCCCTCGTTCATATAGGGTAATGAAAGGAATGCAACCCCAAAGGTGTGTGAGGCAGCTTACACTGATGTAAGCAATTGTGGCTGATTTCACAGCTCTTGGTCAGACGGAAACAATTTTCTTGTTGCTCCAGCCCCCCAAAACCCCACCCCACATAAATGTAAAACAACTAATGCCAATAGAGGGAGAATCAGTTGCAACAGAAAACTCCAGAAGGAAATCCTGGAGAGTTGAGTTAAGTTGCTCAAAACCCCATTAAGTCCATCCTAACTGAAAAATTAAATGATATTCTGAAATAAGCAGCCCTTTGATTCAATTTTCCATCTCAAATTACATATGTCTCTGTCTACTTACTCCAATTTTCTGGTTATCCCTATAAAAGGTAATCAAAAGCATAGACTAACAATTTCTCAAAGCAATAACAGCAAGAGCAAGATAACAAAAGCTGAGGTGTTGCTTTGAGCTTTTGACTCCCTCAAGGTGGCTGTTAAGAATAAACTTGAAAGTGCAAAACACAGACCATTCTTCTCTATCCCTTCCGTCGTCTAGCAGCAGAAGTAACTCAATGGTTTGGAAAAATTATGAAATGCTTAACTGACTCAAATGAGCCATGATTATGAGAGAATTCTGTGTTAGTTAAACTACTTAAGTCCACGTATTAAATTCTTCTCTTTCAAACTGTTGATTTCACATTCTAGTTACTAGGAAAAAAAATTATATCTCACTCTAAATTGTGTTTTTATGGTTGATACTGTAAGTCTGAAGCTTCACATCATGTTGAAAACCAGATGACCAATAGTATTGTTATCCTTCTGCCGGGCAAAAATTAGATTCCTAGTCACATTAAACAGATTATGCTAATTTTTTTAAGTCTCTAGGTTATCTTACAAGTGTTTATCCTCTCCTTTCTAAACAAGTTTGATTCTTCATTCTCCAAAGCTCACCTTGTCTAACCAGCTAATGCGCTACTATTCACCTTCATACCCATTATAGCAGCAGAACAACAGCATACTTGTAAAATACGTCTATGCACCTTTATGTTCACTCCCATGAAGTCTAGAACCACTAGCTGCAGCTACTCTGATATGCAACATACTAAACCACCAAAGATAGTCGCATCAGGTTCAAGCAGATCAAATCATTGGTCTACTCCCATATCAATTAAGCTGGGATATTACAACTTAATTGCAGCTAACATACAACTCAGATACTGTATTAGACATGAGTATCTACTCTCAGTTTATTGATGTCTTGTCAATTTGTCACCAAATAGAACTCCATTAATATCAAAGTGTATTATGGGTACTTCTGGACTAGGTTAAGAAGGAACGTGGGAGCACTAGGTAGGTTTTTAGCCATTATTTCCACTATTTCTAAAGCTTCTTATCGTCGTCATAGGAAGTCTATGGTCCAACTATCTCATCAACAGAATGTTGGTGAACCTCTTGAGCAACATTACCCTAACAGCCAATTTAAGATAATATGGGAGATCACAAGAGGGATGTCATGGACTCATGGCCATGTTGACACAATAACTAACCTCATCTGGCCATTGCTTTTTTGGCCATGAAAGCTCATAGAAGACAAAAAAAAATGATCCTGGTAAGTGGTAATAAACAGCATTTCAACTTGTTAACTTGTAAAGCTTCAATTATTTCTCTACTGAACTAACTGATTTTTCATCTTATCTTATAACCAACAAACTGTTGTTTCAGCTTTGAAACTAGTCAATTATGCCCCGTCCTCTACCCTTCTCCACTTAAACACAAGACTTAGTCTATTCGAGCTCGTGATGTGCACCTAGCATCTATCACACATCCCAAACTGTACTACCTTTGCCATTGTACCAAAGTTCAGGTAGACTAATTTCCCATCTTATATCAACGTAGAATAGCATGAGAAAATGCAAGCAACTCAAAACTTGATAAATGCCAGAACAGTAAACCAAACATAGAGAGTGATACAAAATGCGTGCAAATTGTACATAATCCCTTTTCAAAGCTTCAATTCAAACATAAATGCTTCCATATAAATGGCAAAATCTATCCATCTCGAAAAAAGCTAAAACTTTTCCGTCAACTACTTAGGTTCGAAATTAAGCTAGCTGACATATAGTATAAGCTGTTACAAATCTCTTACCTAATGATAGCATCCAATTCATTCAGCCAGTAATAATACATTGTTATCACTTCCAACCTGAAGGCCAATAAGCATGAATACCATACCCAGTCTTCCAGTTATCGAGCTGAATCACCTTCTTTACAGCCCAGAATGAAACAAACAGTGCAAAAAGCATCACCACCCTCTGCACAGTCCTACTCTTTAGACGAACAAGAACATTAGTCATAAAAGCCAACAACAATCCAACAATCGTGTACAAAAACCCGACCGCGAATCCTTCAGCTCCCAATTGCATCCCTGATCCTTGGTAAAAGAAAACCAACTTCCCTGGATCCTCTCTATCCATCATAAACATAGGCATTTTCCTAATTATATTATGCATTGCACCCGAAACACTGAAAAAGTAAACGAATATCGATCCCGCCATCCATACATGCTTATCGTGCAAAACGGTACCTCCAGAAAGTACCCTTTTCACCAAAAATGGACTCAAAATCAATCCTAAAGCAATAATAACCGCCATCTGCTTCTTCGAAATCATAGGTGGTCGATGAATAGGACCTACAGTAAGCTTAGTCTTCGCTTCAACAAACTCAGCCATTGAATCAGCAAGCCTAGCGAGATCAGAACCATCCATTTGAATCGAATCTTTTTTGAGATCAGTAGCTGAAGGTGGGATTAAACGTAAATGCGGTAAAGAATTAACCCCAAATAGCCCAAATGAAGCTTGTGAATCTCCAAACTCGATAGTAAAAAAGAAGATCTTGTTGTTTTCTGGGTTATTAGTGAGGAAAGAGGAAGATAAAAGAGAGAACTCATTTTTTAGAGTAGGTAGTGAAAGTTCGGGTTTTGAATGGAGTTGTTTAGCATCAAAGAAGATGAGAAATGAAAAGGGTCGTGGGGATTTTGCTGAAAGGATTCGACGGAGAAGATGATCGGACAGATGGACAACGCCGGTAGGAGATTGAGATCGGAGATTGATTAGCTCCGGGAGAAGGTCGTCATCGGAAAAGGAATGGTTCATGGGTACGAGGAGTAGGAAAATGGCGATGAGGGTTAGGGTTTTGGAGATCGCCATTGTAGCTCGCGAAGATGTAGGAATTTGGTTGCAGAGAAAAAAGGGATTTTTTTTTTCGTGTAAGAAGGGGAAGACACGAGTCCACTGGTTGACATCGGGTCGGGTCGGGTCGGGTCGCAGTCTGACTAGGATGTTTGTGGTGTAAGAGGAACCAATAGATTGGTGACACGTAAGAACGGGAGGAGAGTTCTGAAGTCGAAAATTGACACCAAGGTCATGAAATTGCATTGTTTAATCCATCAAGGGTACAACGAGTATCGGAATAAATAAAATTATATGAAATGACAAATATTTAATTGTTATTATGTACTTAAGTTGAACAGCCGTTCTATCTTGGTAAGAGTCAGGTCTGCGTACACTCTACCCTCTTCAGACCCCACGTTGTGGACTGCACTGGGTCGTTGTTGTTGTCGTTGTTGTTGTATCTACTCAAGTTATAGTTTTTGTTTATTATTAAATGCGGCTATAGTTTAATCAATTTTATTATTTAATTATATAATTGGGTTCTTAATTATATAAAATCCAGAAATTTGTATTATTCGATTCCTAATTGTATAAATTCAGAATTTGTATACGTTTATCCTAGCTATTTGTATATGATTTGTTGATACATTTGATTGGTATAAGTTATAAAAAATTCATAATTGTATAAATTCATATTTACATATAATTATCCTATTTATATATGATTTGTTGATACATTTGATTTGTACAAGTTCTGAAAAAATCTTAAATTTATAAATACAGAATTTGTATATACTTACTCTATTTATTTATTGGCAGGCAAAATATACAAACAAAGTTCTAAAAAATTCTAAGATATAAGTGGACTAATGGGGAACTTTATAAGATAGCGAGGAAGGAGGCAAAGTTGGCGGTTTCGATGGCAAAAACGGCAGCTTTTGAACGCCTTTACACTGAACTAGAAGAGAAAGGCGGGGATAGAAAATTGTTCAGGCTAGCTAGGGTGCGGGAGAGAAGGGCACGCGATGTGGATCAAATGAAGTGCATTAAGGACGAGCATATAAAGTATTGGTAGACGAGACCCTCATTAAACAGAGATGGCAGTCCTACTTCCATAAACTCTTGAATGAAGAAGGGGACAGAGAGATTGTGTTGGGAGATTGGGAACACATAGGGAGGCGTCGCGATTTTGGGTGTTGCGGGAGTATTACGGTCAATGAGGTTAAGGGTGTTGTTCGTAGGATGGGATGGGGAAGAGCGACCGGACCTGACGAGGTTCCTGTGGAATTTTGGAAGAGCGCGAGCTCAGTAGGTTTGGAGTGGCTGACTAGGCTATTTAATGTCATCCTTAAGATGGCAACGATGCCCGAAGAATGTAGGTCGAGCGTAATGATCCCCCTATACAAGAACAAGGGGGATATCCAGAGCTGCGACAACTATAGAGGTATCAAGCTGCTAAGCCATACTATGAAAGTGTGGAAAAGAGTGGTGGAGATGAGGGTGAGGAGAGGAGTGTCTATTTTAGAGAACCAGTTCGAATTTATGTCGAGACGCTCAACTACAGAAGCCATCCATCTTATGAGGAGACTGGTGGAGTAGTATAGGGAGAGGAAAGGGGACTTGCATATGGTATTCATTGACCTAGAAAAGGCTTACGATAAAGTTCCACGAGAAATACTGTGGAGATGTCTGGAGGCTAAAGATGTACCGGTGGCGTATATTAGGGTGATCAAGGACATGTATGAGGGTGCTAAAACCAGGGTAAGGACAGTAGGAGAGTACTTCCCAGTTGTGATGGGGTTGCATCAAGGATCAGCTCTTAGTCCATTTTTATTTGCCTTGGTGATGGATGAATTGACGCGACAAATTCAAGATGAGGTGCCATGGTGTATGCTTTTCGCGGACGACATAGTCCTAATCGATGAGACTCATAGTGGAGTTAACGCTAAGCTCAAGGATTGGAGACATACCTTGGAGTCTAAAGGGTTTAAGCTGAGTAGGACCAAGACAAAGTACTTAGAGTGCAAGTTTAGTGAGACTCCTCAGGAGGTTGGCGTGGAAGTTAGGCTTGAAGACCAGGCCATCCAAAATAAAAGTAGTTTCAAGTTTCTTGGGTCTATCATGCAAGGCAGCGGAGAGATTGACGAGGATGTCACACACCGTATTGGGGCAGGGTGGATGAAATGGAGGCTCGCTTGCGGTGTGCTACGTGACAAGAGGGTCCCACCACAACTTAAGGGCAAGTTCTATAAAGTGGTAATTAGACCGGCTATGTTATATGGGGCGGAGTGTTGGCTAGTTAAGGTCTCCCACATTTAAAAGATGAAAGTTGTCGAGATGAAAATGTTGAGATGGATGTGTAGGCATACCAGGAGTGATAGAATTAGGAACGAGGCTATTCGGGATAAGGTAGAAGAGGCCTCGGTGGAAGACAAGATGCGGAAAATACGACTGAGATGGTTTGAGCATGTGAAGAGGAGAGACCCAGATGCCACAGTGCGGAGGTGTGAGAGGTTGGCCGTAGATGGTTTCAGAAGAGGTAGGGGTAGGCCGAAGAAATATTGGGGAGAGGTGATTAGACAGGACATGGCGCAGCTGCAGCTGCAACTGACCTAGGACATGACCTTAGATAGAAGGGTGTGGAGGACCCATATTAGGGTAGAAGGCTAGTACATAGTGACGATATTCTATCGTATTAGTAGACACTTTAGCAAACTATAATTTCTTGTTCTCTGATGTCTGCTATTATTTATTACTTTCAGTATTTTCCGTAGTTTTCGTACTTTGATTACTTTATTTTATTTGTAGCGCCCCCGTTATTTGCCTTATCATATCGCTTTGAACTTATTAACCTCTTAACTTTTTAGCCTTATCTAACGTCTTTTTATGCTTTATTGAGCCGAGGGTCTCCCGAAAACAGCCGTCCTACCTTGGTAGGAATAAGATCTGCGTACAATTTACCCTCTCCAGACCCCACGTTGTGGAATTTCACTGAGTTGTTGTTGTTGTTGTATATACTTTACCTGTTTGTATATTGGCAAGCGAAATATACAACTAGAGTTTTGAAAATTTCTAAGATATACTTACCTAGTTTGTATATTGGCAAGTGAAACATAAAATAGAGTTTTAAGAATTTCTAAGATATACTTACCTTGTTTGTATATTGGCAAGCAAAATATACAAACGGAAATACCAATAGCAAATAAAACTATAGCTATGAAACGTAATTAGGCAAATTATATCTGAGGAGCATAATTAACATACTTATAGTAGCTATTTGTGAAATTTCCTCTAAATTTTATATGGGACGAATTTCAATTAGATAATCAACAATGTTGAATACTACATAGTCAAATTCGCAAAAAAAATAAAAGTTGGAATAACTAAAAAGAATTGTGTGGATCATGGTTGGGCTTCTTCCTCTAGGTCTTTTCTTAGGTAAGGAAAGATCTTTCAAAAATAGAATCAAGAGAAAGCGCTAGAACCGATGTAAATAAGATCCGCTAAAACTGGAAGTCGATATGGTACCTTCCTTGGGGTACTCAAGTACTAGAGTCATTTTTTTCCCTGGCTTAAAATCCATTCACTCATTTATTCGGAATGAGTTACCGAGTTGGAGTACAGGAAAAAGACACCATTCATGACATGACTCAATTTTCGTCTTCTCTAGTAGAAATTCTGCAAGAATACTCATCCGAGCTGTAGGAATATGTACATACGGAATACGAGAATTTCCACCTTGTTGAAGATCTAGTGGTGCTACCCAAAAACTTAAATGAATAGCCATCGTTGTTAAGAACAACTCAGATCTAATGAGAATTTGCGTGTAGCTTCTGAGGTGATAACCGTCACGTGTGCCAAGGTGATGGCGATTGACATTGAATTTCCTCTTCTGGTATTAATTTGAATTGACTCCTCTTTGGTCACAACACTTCCTCTACCGATCAGGGGTGAGAGAAAAAAGAAAGCAAAGAGACTCACATGTAGGTTTACCAAGTGAAAGAGAGGAAAGGTCTATTAGGATTATTTCGAGTCTACCCTAAAATCCTAATCCATGCCTTTATAAAATAAAGGGGCTATATATTCTCTTTGGAGGCATCTTGAAAATTCCATAACATCTTAGAAAATTCACAAGGAGAATTTTGTTGACAAGCAAATTCCTCAGAAAAAACTACAAACTAGTCAAAGGACAACCTGCCTTATTCTTCTCCTGTTCGGAACCTCTAATTTCTCAGAGATAGCCAGGTCTAAGCTAGAACAATATATTCGTGAGCAAGAGCGTATTTCATAGCTGATTCAACCGCAACCATTTTTTCTAGGGGGCTATCGGCTCTCTCTTTCTTAGTTTCACACTAGACTAATGATAATGAATGAAATTCTTGAGTTTCCGACTGTTTCTGTCATTGAAGTAGCCTTTTGTCGCCCTACCAAACAAAAATAGTCACTATCAAACTGCTCTCCCTATTGAAGTACCAAAGGTGCGCTCAGCCCGGTGACTAGAAAATGGGTTTGCCTTTGAATTGAAGTAATGAGATCAGAAATGAGAGGCTAAAAATGAAAGTGTTCGCAATACATACCGAAAGGGTACTAATTAAGACGATCATTTGACTATTTAAAATACCAGGAATGGTCTGATCCCCTATTTGATCAGACCGCTCTGAGAAAAATAAAAAGCAAACTCTTATAGTTCGAAGTGAGAGTGCATGGTCAACACACACCTAAACCACCTACGTTCCGCTTGCAGCCAATACAACCACAACCTAACTTGTACGAGATTCAACACTCTCACATATGGAAATATGAAGAGGCCTAGTATCAACCCATGCGTCATGTTTATTATATACTTCTTCGAAACAAGATATTAAAGTTATCTTTCTTCTTTTTTCCAAGAAGTCGATTACGTCACACCATTGGGATACTTTGAATAATTGATGGCATCTATCCGTTTTTTACCCTTTGTAAGTGTGCTACTGACTCGATGGACAAAGTCAAGGGACTTCTTTGCCTCGTCATTGACTTGAAGATCTTCGATTCATAGTTGATATCTTCATAGACTTTCTGCTTATTTGGGAATGTGACTTTTTCTTTCCTAGTCCTTTGTTGAAGGATCGAGATGAATTGAAATGTTTTTGGAACTAGTTTTTTTATAGGGTCTATCTTATCTCGAAGGAAAGAACAACCAAAGAAAGGGCGCAAAGATGCGGATTTGACCTGCACCCTCCTTTTTTTCTTTAAATAGAGAAAGTGGTAGCTAGATTCACGTTTCATTTCCAGGCTATCAAGGATTTCAAAGCTCTTTCATACGTGCCCAATTCCGAAATTGGTTTTATACATATGACCAGCAACGCACGGAAATCCTTATAAGGTTCTGGAAAAAAACTTCCAATAGACACTCAACTCAGGGATGTAAAGCCCAAACTCAAAGCCCTACAGGGAAGAGAAGAACTCTTTTGCGAGAGTCGTACCCTCCTAGTATGCGTGAGCCTTCCGTCGATTGACAGAAATGTCAGCCAGAATTCAAGAATGGTCTATCCCACCATAATTAATCTCTCATACCACTACCTACTGGCGGATCGATTTAGGGAAGGAAAGAAATACCAATGTTGCAATTCTTCCCATCTCGATAAAGCGAGTCATCTGTCATTCGATAGTTCCATTTTCCTCTGATGTAGGCCGATTGGGATCCGAGTAATCAAACCACTTTGGTCATTCCTCACCCTCCATTTAATCAAATCTATTTTAAGGTATCCGAAGGAAGAATTATGGCTATAAAGGTTCTCTCCCTCTTAGGTATATGGTTCTAAAGATGAAATCTCAAAGCGGTACTAAAGATTAGGTAGAACAAAAACTATAACTAGAATTTTGCGCCTCTCCCCTTGTACCAAGGAGCAAGTTTAAAACATAAGGATAAGGGGCTCTTCTATGATAAGTTATTAATTTACGGAGCTATCTCAGCTATCTCGAGTAAGGAGATGGGACGAGTTTGATATTAGAGTTCTATTTCTAGGAAGGAAGAGATTATCGGGAAGCTCACTCTCGACGGGACTCAAAGTAGAGGGTAGAACATAATATCTCTTGTTGGTTCAGCTTCCTATCAAACCTATATCCCCCATCTGATGATACGTCGGCTTTATTGTCTTTTATAACATCATCAGGTATTAACTCAGGAAAACAATATTTATAGGTATCTTCTGTAGCCTCTGGTCGTCTAAACCAATCTAGAAGATCTATGCCCAGGTAGTTTAAAAGTTCTGTGATTAGAGTATGGAAGTGCTTCTGTGAATTCTTAATAATACATGTTGAATTGTTAATGTGTACGATTGATAATTGATGAATTAACAAGAATAAGACTAGCTCCTATATTTCTTTTTCTAGTTCCAGAAGATACCTTTTATAGACCAGTCTATCTCTTCTAGCAAGCAAGACGAGATAACCACTTCTCTCAGTAATGGACTTCCTTTACTTCGTAACCTTAGCCTTAGATATCCTTTCATAGATTCTCAAACCTCCGACAGACAGAATCTCCATGCGGCAACAAATATGTCCTTTAGACTTTGCTAGAAATGGTCGAACACTAAAAAATCGGTGGAAAACTAGCATAAGTTGGTTGTACTTTTAAGCTCGTTCAATTTACACAAGCAGGGTGATTGGTTTGACACTGCTTCACACCCTCTAAAAAAGAAGAAAACTACGTCTGAGTTAAAATTGTGAGCTATCTAGCTGTAAATATCTGTGGATTTCTTCCATTTCAAATTCACTTTAAACCAAAGATGGAAATTTTTTAAGGTCATCAAATGATACATAATGTGATGCATTTAAAACAAAGTATTGTAGTATATGTACTATTCGCCTAGGTCATTAAGGAAGTTCTGGTAAAAGATTTGAAAAAAATCACCAAAAAATTTATTGACTAACACACACGAAAAATCACCATAAATACTAAACAAAATGGTTTGAATCATAGTGAGGCTATACGTACTGTTCCACAACGTAAAAGCTTTGAAAAAAATTGATCGAAAATCATATAACCAAAAAATTCATTGACTAACAAACATAAAAAACAACCAATTGAGTGGCCCTTAAATTATACGATTTTCTTAGTTTTTCGTGTGTATTATTCCATGACTATTTTGGTAATTTGACTTTCGATCAAAAAAAATTCAAATTTTTTATGGAACCCTCTGTAATGACCCAGCAAAATAATACGTGTAGTATCGGTATGATCCACGCTATATTTATAGTATTTAAGGACTATTCAACAGAAATTAGGAGATTTTCTCAATTTTTTGTGTGTGCTAGCCCATGAATATTTTGATGATCTGTCTTTCAGTCAATTCTTTTTCAAAATCTTTACGGGACCATCCATAATGAACCGGAGAAACAATACGTGTATCCATGTCATAAAACAAACCTTGAGAAAACCCTCTGTAATGACCCGAGGGAAAAGTACGAGTAGCCTCAATATGATCCACACCGTATTTATAGCACTTAGGGTCACTCAACATGAATTAGGTGATTTTCTTAGGTTTCATGTGTGTTAGCCCCTGAATATTTTGGTGATCCGTCTTTTAGTCAATTTTTTTCCAAAAGCTTTACGGGACCGTTCTTCATGGTCCCAAGAAATAGTACGTGTAGCTTCGGTATGATCCACGCCATATTTATAACATTTAGGGGTCATTCAACAGGAATTAGGCTATTTTCTCAATTTTTTGTGTGTGTTATCTCATTAATATTTTGGTGATCTGCCTTTCGGCTATTTTTTTTCTAAAACCTTTACGGTATTCTTCGTAATGACCCGAGAGAATATTATGTGTAACTTGAACATGATCCACGCCATATTTATATCACTTTGGGGCCGTAAAACAGGAATTAGGCGACTATATCAGTTTTTCGTGTGTGTTAACCCATTAATATTTTAGTGATGTGACTTTCGGTCAATTACATGGATCATGGTGAGGCTATACGTATTGTTCCCCCAGGTCATTGCAGATGGTCCTGTAAAGGTTTTGGAAAAAAAGTGTGTCTGAAAATCATATCATCAAAAGTTCATTGACTAACATACGAAAAACTGAGCTCCTATTTTTTTTGAATGTACCCTAAATGCTTAAAAAATGGTGTGGATCATGGTGAGGCTATATGTAGTGTTCCCCAAGATCATTACGGAGGGACCTGTAAATATTTTGAAAAAAAATGCCCGTAAATCATATCACCAAAAAATCATTGACTAACACACATGAAAAATTGAAAGAATTGCCTATTTTTTATTTAGTGGTCCCTAAATGCTAAAAAAATGGTGTAGATCATGGTGAGGCTATACGTATTGTTTTTCTAGGTCATTACGGAGGGTCCTGTAAAAAAAAAATTTAAAAAATATTCTAAAACCTGTATCACCAAAAAATTAATTGACTAACACACACGAAAATCTAAGAAAATAGCCTAAGTGGTACTGAGTGACCTCTAAATTCTCAATTCCATGTTGCTTTTGAATTGTTAGAGTTATACACCAAAGGCAATATAATGTAGGAAAAATTATGGAACTAGTCAAAATTCCTAACTTATTTATTAAAAACAACTACAGTTTAAAAATATTATTAAAAATAAGTACATTATACTTTTATAGCAAATTAAAGATATCCTAATTTATTCCCTAATTTTCCTCAAATAATATCCATTTTTTGGGGGCAAAATTAAAACAAAAAATTATTGCCCACATTCTCTCTCCTTCCAATTCCCTTTCCCTCCCACATTCTCTCTCTTCCCTATTCCCTTTTCCTAATTTATTTCATAATTTGTTTTCTAATTTTTCTCAACTGATATCGATTAATAAATGTATTTAAATCATTCAAAAATATGAAATTTAGGATCATAGTAAGATTCAAGAACAATTGTATTACAAACACATTGCATTCCATGATAAAAAAATATATTCATTAATATGTTATGTATTCCAAAAATAGATTATAATCAACAAAGAATTTATAGAAAAATAACTTATTGTATTCAAAATTATTTTGTATTTCAAATATATATCATACAAAAAATACAAATCATTCAATCATTCTATCCTCCAAATTGTATTTTTTTAGGTGCAATTATGTATTCAAAAATGATAAGCATACAAACTGTATTCCAAAAAAAATAATTATTTCAATCATTCACAAATACAAAATTTAGTATCATAATAAGATCCAAAATAATTGTATTACAAACACATTGTATTCCATCTATTTGTATTCAAAATTATTTTGTATTTCAAAAATATGACATACAAGAAATACAAACCATTCTATCCTCAAATTTGTATTTTTTTTAGGTGCAATTATGTATTCAAAATACATAAGCATACAAACTCTGAATCAAAGAACAAACAACCAAATAAAAATACAAATTCGAAAGATATACACATACAAACATTTATTCCTTAAATTGTATTTTTTTTATGTCCAAAATGTGAATTCAAATCAAATATCCATACAAACTTTGCATCAAAGAACAAACAAGCACATAAGAATTATAATTCGAAACATATAAGCATAAAATTTTGAATTTCTGCATCCAAAGCATATAGAATTTGACAGAAAACTATCAATTACTTGATGTTCGAAGCAAATTGAATTTGAAACTAATCTAAAATAAATTCACGATTCATCATAATTTACATTATATTTTTTACCAAATTTTTCCGATTGAATCTTCACTGTATCGATCTCCTCTTTTTCTGCCAAAATTTTTTATCAAACATGTTTCGTAGAAGGATCAACAATGGAGAATACAAAGTCGTTAGGGAGGATGAGGAAGATGACCAAATTGATACCTGTAATTGCCAATTGTCAATATTTTGACTCCTAAAAAGTAACATAAGTAATTAATTATTTCCAGTTGTATTTACCTAATTTGAAAGATTTTCTCCATGATTTTTTCTAAGTTGTTACTTCTTAGTTATATTTTAATAAGTTAAACCAAAAAAATAATACATAAATCAGCCTCATAGCAAGTGAAAATATAGTTATTTTCAACAAATATTGAAAGTGTAGCTAAGAGATCATATTAAATACTAAAATATTGTTGTTTTAAAATTTTTCTCTATAATGTACGTAGCATTGCTGGTGAACCAAAATGAATTGTAGTAGGAACCCATATCTGGAAGAAGCCCAATTCTGAGGATGAGACCACAAAAGCTAACAAAGCCCAGATGATCAATATCATAGATGAAGTAAAATTGATCAACATTTCACGTTAACTGGAAGTAGAGACAAATTCAAGATTTGAAAGCAATATGTACAATATTTTGCGTAAGTGGTGTTAATATTCACGGAGAAAGAGTAACACTAATTGATGTTATCAACAACTTTTAGATAAGAAAACGTCTTGTCTCGTTGGAGTAGTCTAGTTTTTTTTTTCTTTCAATAAAACACTTCATTGCATTACTTTATAATATGATTCAAAAGTCCATAAGAGACTAAGAGGTCGTTTGGTATGAAAGATAATACTAAATAATTCCGAGATTAAATTATAGCGACACTTAAATACATTATTTTTAATATCATATATAACAACATTCAATTCTTATTTTTATGATAATTCTTCATATTTTTTCTATTAAAAAATTACACTATATAATATTATTTTTATTTATAAATTTATTTGATTAATTCTTATGTTTATTTATCTTTTGATTTCTCATAAATTCTTTTTTACTTTAACAAGCTTAAAATGAAAATTCTACTTTTAAATTAAATAAGAAAAAAGTTTTATTTTTAAATACATACGGACATCATGAAAATGTACACATAAAAATATTCAAGGTAAAGAAGATGAAAGTTTTATTTTAAGAATGAATATTGAATAACTAAACCTTGCAAAGTAAATATAAAAAACTAAATAAAGTAACGAATATTTTTGTAAACAAACAACCTATTCTTAATATTTAATATGCAATGCATATTATTTTGAATACAACAAATCAAACACTCAATAAGAAATAATCTCAATATAACTTATCCCATTATAACTAATCCTAACGTAATTTATCCCATCATAACTTGTATTCAAATCAAACGACACCTAAGAGTAGTCTAATTCTTTAGTTAGAAGAGGTCCTAAATGCAACATGCTAAAATAGCAGTAAAATAGTTCTAAAAAATTTACGAGACTGAATTCGAACTTACGTCCTAAAGAGCAAAACTTGAGTTTTCATCATTGACCCCTTACACTTCATTGTTACTTTGGATGTCACGGTTAATATTTCTACGATTTTTTATACATATATACAAAGTTGCAATCGAGACGTGTAGGTATCGTGAAAGAAGGAGAATTTTATTTTTTTTGGAAAAAAAAAGAAGAAAAATGACAGCTGTGGGATTTGAACCCACGCCCTTTCGGACCAGAGCCTAAATCTGGCGCCTTAGACCACTCGGCCAAACTGTCATATACTATGCACATTTCTTATTATTGTTATATTTAACTTTAAGTTTCACATTTAGCACAAACATATATTTCTTTTTCCTTTTCTTATCTAGTGTTTCATATCTATATTGAAGCTTGACTAAATTCGAATTTACGTACTGCATGCGGTTCATTATTATATATTTACACTATTTTATAATTTACGTACTATATTATAATCGGTTGTTATCAAAATATAAAAAAGTTGCTAAGCCATATACATATAAGAAATAGTATGTGCATATGTTTTCTCAGACAATGCTTTACTGTCTCAAAGCTGTACTACTGTTGGACGTCACATGGGGCATTTGCTCATGAATGATTCATATTACATATTTACACTGTTTTATTAATGGCGGAATCAAAATTTTTATTAAAAAATTTAAAATACGAAGAAGTATACAAATAAATAAGTCAAAAGAATTCAACATCTACTATATATACATCTAAAATAACTTTAAAATTATATATATCATATAATTTTTTTCAACAAAAAGGTTCGAATGAACCCTTTTGCCCCCACGTAACTCTGCCCTTGTTGTTCATCTAGTAATTTTGGTCGAGTGTTAAAGGTCAAATATTTATATATAAAAGTATTTTTGATCAATATGCATAATCTATGAATATATTTTTCTTATAAAGAACGTTCAACTGACCGTTCTTTCCTCTATATTATTATGTCACTGACTTACATTCAATGTTCACATCAAGCCACATTACTTATCATCATTAAATAATAAATTAATTTAAAAAATATACACAAACTAATCATGACTAAATGAGAAAAATATGTACACAAAAACAACATGAGCATAAGGCATCATAGATATCGATTCATCTGAATTTATTAACTTACGTTCAAATTTTATTTGTGTTAAAAAAAATTATTATGATAAAATTTTAAATTTAAATTCATAAAATTTAAATTTTCAATGTACGCAAATACACCTTATTATACACTAATGGAAGCACGGGCATGTCGGTCATTTTTTATTCCCAGCAACCATCACCTATCAGCTCTTCTCCCAAAAATTATAATTTCTCTGATTTTAATAATAAAATAAAAGATTTCAAAAATTAAAGTAAATTTGTTATATAATTATAAAGATCCAAAGTAATAAAGTCAAATGTTTAATATAAATATTCCCCCTTAATTTAGCTTACTTGTTCCCCTTGTTTTCTTTTTCCTTTTTCTAAAAAAGTAGTAAATGAATTGTGGGGTCAGATATTTTCTTTTTTAGTTTTCCACTAGTGACTTTAATTACATTACTTTCTTTGATTGGAGCAAATGAATTATGAAATTTCGTATGGTTAGACTTTAATTAGTTTGAGATTGATAGCATGTTTAGCCAATTTTTTTGGAAAATCAAAAAGTGTTTTTTTTAGAAAGAAATGTTTATTTTTTAAAGTTAAGTTCCTAGCTTTTAGAGAAAATATGAATACTTTTGAGATTAATGTTCTAATATTGGTGAAAGTATTTTAAAAGAAATTAATTAGTCAAATATAAAATATTATTCTCTAAAAATATTTTTTCGAAAATCACTTCTAACAAAAAAATACTTTTCAAGTTAAAAGAACATTTTGGGCACACACACCACTTCTACTCGTTACCAATCGTAATGATAAATGACTCATTTAGCCTTGACCCCTTCTCTAGAGGACCAATCACAAGAGCAAAATCCAGTTGTCAAATCAAACAAGTTTCTATTATTTATTTATAAGACAAATCAAAGAGTCATGTTCCCATATGCAGTCATCTTTAGACCCCACTGACATTTTTCTGCATCCAAAATTCAGTGAAGTCCATGGGCATTATGGACATTTCTACCTCCTCATCTTTCTGGCAATTGCTTTCTCCAACTTGTCGGTCATTTGGACGATATGTGATTTTGGGGTAAATCCCTAAATTGCCCTTCTAAAATTTTGAAAATGTGTTTACTTTTATAAAATTAAAGAAAGTGTGAGTAACGGTTAAATTAGGTCTTAGGCCTAACTCACATCCAAAAGTTAGCTCAAAGCGAAGAGGATTGTCCAAGTTTTATAAGAAGTCCACTCATTTCATTAAACCACCAATGTGACTATGTGAGACTTTTGTTATTCTTCAATACCCACCTTACGCCCAATGCTTTGCATCTGGTGAGTGGGGAATTTTAATTTTGGGTGTCCAACATTGGATGAGATTGATCATGCTCTGATATAATGTAAATTAGGTTTTAGACCTAACTCACACCTCAAAAGCTAGTTCAAAGGGAGGAGGATTAGGCTTAACCCACACTTCAAAAGCTAGTTCAAAGGGAGGAGGATTAGGCTTACCTCACACTTCAAAAGCTAGCTCAAAGGGAGGAGGATTGCCCAAGCCTTATAAGGAGTTCACTCATCTCATTAACCACAAATAAATGTGAGACTTTTGACATTCTTCAACAGTAACATAATTTTTGTTTGATTTCAGCTGACAAATTTTAATTAATTCGAAATTATGCGGCCTACAAACCATTAAAGAATGAAGTACTTTTTTGTCGAGATTTTTTTCAATCACAAATCTCAAACTCAAAATATCTAATTAAAGGTACATAGAGTGTTCTAGATTGTAGAATGTCATTTCTTTGATCACGGCGTCTTTGGCGTGCTTCGTAATTTAAAGGCTGAATCTTATTCATCTCATTATCATTTTTGATGATCTGTAACAAGATCTGATTGTGCGTACTGAATTCTATTCATCTCATCACAATCTTTAATGACGTGAGACATGATTTGATTTTTAATATAGTTAGATATATGAAAGTATAAAAACATTTTAGACATAATGAGAAAACGAGAGACTCAAACCTGAGACCTCTGATTAAAAATGAATGAGTATTTACCACACTACAACTCTTGTTACTTTTTTATTATCTTACTCTTAGATTTTAATATTACCTATTGTATCATTTGCTCCGATTATTATATTACTTGTTGTCATCATTACTTTTTTCATAATATTCATACTTGATTTGAAATATTTTAATTCAACATAGGATTTATCGGAAACAATTCATCTACCTATATAAAGTAAAAGTAAGATTACATATATTTTATTCTTTTTAAATTTTATTTATAAAATTATACCGAATATGCTATTATTGTTTTCGAAGAAATTGTTACTCTCAAAATAGGTGAACATAACTTCTTGGACAAACTTTAATGTCTCCTATTAAAAGGAGAGAATTTTATCTTTATGTATATACCAAGGTTAAACAAGTATAAACACTAGAAACAAACCAAAAGCAACAAACATGGGAGAACTTTCCATTTCCATTTTTGCCCTTGACATGACCAAAACTAGTGATCAGTGTGCTGTACATCCTTTATTTTATTTATTTATTTATATTCTTCTTCAAGAGAATTCAAACTTAATAAGAAGCTTCACTTCTCAAGCTCCTATTGTGAAGTTCTCCATTACATTTTCATTTTTATTTTTGTTGGAGAAAATGGCTTCTTCAATAGCTCATTTTCTTGTACTTAGTGCAATAATTGTTGTACTTTTTTCATCAACACAAGCTGAAGTACAAGGTTCATTTGATGACAATTTTAGCAAAAGTTGTCCAGAAACTCATTTCAAGACTTCTGAAGATGGACAGATCTGGTATTTGTCATTGGACAAGAAAGCAGGTTATTAAAATTCAAGAATTCAGATTATTATTTTTTCAATATTTTTATATTTTTTTTGACATTTGAATCTTTATGTTCTGACGAAAATTATTCAACTGACCACCATGTGATATTGATGAGTTTTCTTTATATAGGTGATTGAAATTCAAGAATTCAATATTTTCATTTTATTTTTTTGACCTTTAAGTATTTATTTTCTAAAAAAAAATAATGTTCAACTGACCATCTTTCGATCTGTGTGACATTAAAGAACTCAAGAATTGGATTTTTCAAATACCATTTTCAATTATTTTTTTTCCACATTTGTGTCTTTATTTATGTTCTTACAAACATTGATTGATGATTATTATTTTTTTGTTGTTGATATATAGGATGTGGATTTATGACCAAGCAAAAATATAGATTTGGGTGGTTCAGCATGAAGTTGAAATTGGTAGGAGGTGATTCTGCTGGTGTTGTGACAGCTTACTATGTAAGTTGCAATTCTTTTAATTTTATTTTTATTTTTTGTTTATGGATTGTCAACTCTGGCACTGCAATATATATATGACTTATATACACGTTTATTAAAAAGGACAATTTGGTATACAAATCATTTCATGTTCACGCTTGATTTGATTTTTGGGTGTGACGTGAATAGTCTATTTAAATTAATACGGCTATAAACTTATAACGTATGTATATATAATTGATAATGTAATTTTTTTTTATAATTTCAATATACTTTTTAACCTGTTGTAGCCGATAATTTACTTTATTTTTCAAATTACTAATTTCACATTTTATGAACGATTACAATACTGAAAGTGTAACAATCAAGTATATAGAAAGTATATTTTTTAACCAAAAATAAAGTATCTTCTTTTAATATTGTGGAAATAACTAAGCCTATATTATCCGGACTCTTCAAAAATATTGTCGCATTCATTCAGATTCTTTAAAAATACATTATATTTTTGGAGAATTCGACCCACATCCCTCGACATTTTTGAAGAGTCCAAATAACTTAAATCTAAGTGATATATTTAATGGGGATTTGACAACATCTCTACTTATGAAATTACACAAAGTATTGTACTATCATTATAGTATGCTTGATGGGGATTTTTCAATGAATTGTAGATGTGCACAGAAGATGGAGCAGGACCAACAAGAGATGAATTAGATTTTGAGTTCTTGGGAAATAGAACAGGTGAACCTTATCTTATTCAAACAAATGTGTACAAGAATGGAACTGGTAATCGTGAGATGAGACATGTTTTATGGTTTGACCCCACTGAAGATTTTCACACCTATTCAATTCTTTGGAACACTCACCAAATTGTGTAAGTACCTCTTTTCACTTTTTATTATTATACTATATTAAATTACTCAAAATTACAATAGTGGAGTTTGGTATGATAGATGAGATCCCTCGGTACTTGATAAAATGTCTCGAGTTTGAGTTTTGGAAATGAAGAATGAAAAAAGTTTCAAAAATAGCCTGTTTTCTAACTTGTAATTGAAAGATATATAACTGATTATTGAAATCCATGATAATGTTATGAATATCAAAATTAGGAATCAGGTAAATATTCTGAATTTTTCACTTGTTTAACTTTGAAATTCATGACAATGTTATGGTGTTTTTTCATCAAAAGTGGCTAGTTTTCAATGGATTTAATTTCTAAACACTGACTATTTTTCAAATATTGGTCTGATAAGTGGCTATTCTGTACAATTTTTTTTCGTATTTCTGGTAGAGAGTGTTGTAGAAATTAGAAATTACGATTAAAAATAAAATGAAGAAGATAAAATTATCTTCAAGTTGAAGTGCGGATATTTCACCCTCTTTAAGAAGTAAAATGTCACTGTGTCCCTTTTTAATGTGTTCAAAACGGCACGAATTAGAATTAATTGAGCCCCTAAATTCATGATATCTGATGGCTACACAGAATTCCTTTAAACCAATCACATGTACTGTGTGATTATTCGTGGACTAGTAACGGAAAATTGATAAATTACACTATTATACAATTTATTTTTTCACGATCAGTATATATAACATCAAAATCTTTGTACTTTTGTGCAGGTTTTTCGTGGATAGGGTACCAATAAGGGTGTACAAAAACGCGAATTATACGAACAATTTCTTCCCAAATGAGAAGCCAATGTACTTATTTTCAAGTATATGGAATGCAGATGATTGGGCTACAAGAGGTGGTTTAGAGAAAACAAATTGGAAAAATCAACCATTTGTTTCATCATACAAAGATTTTAGTGTTGATGGTTGTCAATGGAAAGATCCATATCCTTCTTGTGTTTCAACAACAACAAAAAATTGGTGGGATCAATATGATTCTTGGCATTTATCAAGTGACCAAAAATTAGATTATGCTTGGGTACAAAGAAATCTTGTGATTTATGATTATTGTCAAGATGCTGAGAGATTTCCTAAAAAGCCTGAGGAGTGTTGGTTAAATCCATGGGAATAATAAAATATTTGAAGTTAGGTTAAAAAAATATATATTATGAGAGGAAGGAGTATTTTGAACTATTAGTATTTTTTGATGTTGAGTGTATATGATTTTGTCATGTCTATTGTATTATTAAATTTATTATTACATTATTGAAGCCTTCATTATTGCCGGAGTAGAAGTCCCAATATAAATTCGGTCGAACTCAATATCTTTTGATTGAATGTCTACGTATTGAATTTATAACCTAGTTATTAACCTTTAAATAAACATTCAAAAATTCAGAACCAATAAATTTGCTCGTCATTAACTTCTTCCCTTTTTTCTAATACTCCCCGTGTTCATCTTTACCTGTTTGTATTTGACTTGACACACTTCTTAAGAAACAATAAATAGAAGGGTAGTTTTATTGTATCACCCCTATTAATTATAAGTCATTTAAATATTGAAAAATCAATAGCATTAAATAGCAAGGGTAAAATAATAAAAAAATGATAAATTATCTCTTGATTTTTCAACCCGGACAAGTATTATTGAATATCCTAAAATAATATAGTGGACAAGTAAAGATGAACTGAGCGAATAACAAATAGAGGGGAGTTGTACGAAATTTAGTCCGTTTTAAGAAAATGTCCTTTTCCTTTTCTGACAACTCCTTAATTTCAATCATGTGACATCTTTAATACTATAAGATTAAAGAACATTTTGGTACATTTTACATATCTTTAGCCTAAGACTACAAAATTCAAAAGTCTTTTTTACTTTTTTGAACTTTGTACCTTATGCTGCTCGGAAAAAATAACAATGGGTGTTTGTCGTATTCTCCAAATGTAGTGTATTTTTGCAGAATTTGACACGACTACGACATCGAAAGTGTAGCATTCGAACAACTTAGTTAGACAGACCATATCAAGTCAAAACCACACAGGACAAAGTAGTTACTACATTAAGCACCAACAAAAAGCTCGTGAAATAAACAAATGAATATTAATATAGTAGTAAAATATATACAGAATGACACACATTATAAGGTTCATCCAAAATAGAATATAATGATCTGGTAAACTTTTGGGCAGATTCTCCACCTCCATTGGGGACTCAGAAAAATAACTTTTTGATATACACTGATCATCAATAAGAACATCACCAAGCTACTAATATACCAAGCTTCTGCTATATGCAGAAAAAAGAAGTGTTAAAACTCAGAAATCATTGCTGGTAACGCACTTGATGAAATGAAAACAAACTGGAAAGTTGCAATCACAAAATGTGCATCAATCCCCTTTCTTTGCTTGTGTTTAAAAACCATGAATCTTGATGTTATCCTTCTTCACAATGCCAGCCTAAAAATCACAAAAAGTACGAGAATTCAACGTTTACTAGAATCGTTTTTTAGATTATGTATATTGGATGTTGAGGAACGAGCAGAGGATGATGAATTAAACCTGTATGAGAAAGGTTGACACGTTCTTCCGCTGATCGCCCTGAAGTTGGATAACCTGTGTGAATGAAACAATCAGTAGAGGAAAAAACAAGCTAGAAGGTGTTCATCCAGGGGCGCGTGTATATGTGTGTTAGAAAATTCACTAAATAAGTACAAGTAACTGATTTTGACCCCAGTAAATCAAATAAGTTGTGGTAGATTCCCGAACTTGTACTCATAAAGTTCAAATCTTGAATTCGTCTTTGAGTTTATCACCGCCTCCTTGTCCTGGAGGCTCTCCGGTCAGGTAGAGGCTTGCTATTGTAACCTTTTCCACCCTGGTTATATGTGGAAAAGAGTAAAGAACTCGTTTTTATTTGGTTATAGGTTGGTCCAAAGAATGAGAGTCACCTTTCTTAAGTCCTTTGTTCCTCGGTAGCTCAGAAAACAAAGAATAGCATCAATTATGTTAAAAAGCGTGCAGAACTCGTTTTTATTAGGTCATAGGTTGGTCCAAATAACAAGAGTCGCCTTCCTTAAATCCTTTGTTCCTCGGTAGCTCAGAGAGAAAGAGTAGAAAGAATAGCATCAATTATGTGAAAAAGAGTGCATAACTCATTTTTATTTGGTCATAGATTTGTCCATAGAACGAGAATTGCCTTCTTTAAGTCATTTGTTCCTCGGTAGTTCAGAGACAGAGTGTAAAGAAAGAATAGCATCAATTATGTGAAAAAAGAGTGAAGAACTCGTTTTTATTTGGTCATAGGTTCGTCCAAAGAACGAGAGTCGCCTTTATTTAAGTCCTTTGTTCCAAAGAGTGTAAGAATTAGTTATTCACCTGTCCGAGTTCTGGATCTTGCACAACAGTACCATTGCAGCAGAACTCCTTCTTGAGGTCCTTCAGAATCTTGTTGTAGCTGAATTCTTTCTTCAGGCCTTGAACAGTAGTCAGACTTTTCCTGCCATTTCTCTGCTGAACTCGGATATGTACATACTCCTTCGCACCAGCGCCTGAGTTCTGAGAATTTGCATCAGCGAACGGATCTGTCCACGAGATACAAGGCACGAAAACAGTGTTACTCCAATCAGTAATTAGTCGAAAACAGAGAAATAAAACGGTTTTCGTCTTAGATGGAGAAAGGGAGGATTGTATGGACTAGCACAAATTGCATCAGCATCATATTACTCCCTTCATTTCCATTTCAATTTGTTTGTCTTACTTTCCTTAACGACTGTCTTTCCTTTTTTGACAACTTATTAATTTCAACTTTTCAACGTGACATGTTTAAGACGACAAGATTAAAGGAAGTACCAAAGGTGGTAGGGACTTGGATATCGAGCTCAGACATGAACCTAGCTTTCAGAAGTACGAAGAACAAACCTTGAATGCAAAATTCCAGCTGAAACGAAAACAAAAGAACGTAATTCACTTGCAAACTCATGGATATAAGAACACAATAACAGACTAATATTAGCGCGAAAAAAGGACAGAAAGGGTTCAGTTATTTGATGAGATAGATGATTGCCCATTTAGTACGACAATAACAAACAAAGAGATCATGGTCATAAGCGAGTTTTCTACTTGAACTATCACTAACTATTTATCACAGCACACCTCAACTAAATGTTGATGATATTTCACGTTGTGAAAGAGAACAATTGATAATTGAAGTATGTTTTGATCAAATCTCAGTTTTCTGAGATACCATATCAGCCCTATCAACGCTAATCCGATGATATTAGGGGAGGCCTTGCATCGGAATTCAAAATGTTGTCTTTTTAAATGTTGTCTTTTTGGCTATCGTTGGAACACCACAATATCCGTCTTTCTTGTGGTAATGTTCTTAATGGTAAATCGATCATTTGATATCCTTTTATATTTCTTTGAAATGTCAAATCAAGAACAAATTAATGCCCAAACACACCCATATAAACAAGACTAATTAGGTCCAAGAACATGTTATATCAGAAATAAATACAGGTGCAAAAAATAAAAAATTACTTGCATTGGGACTTTCATCAAATACATGAATTTAATTATTTTTATTTTATCAACATGGTTCTGGTGGGATGGTTGAGATCCCTCCACACATATCTAGAGTTTTTGGATTTGAATCCTATAAATATTAGTCAAGCTCCAACGTAGATATCAAACAACGAATGAAAAACGAAAAAACAAACAAACAAACGTATACAATAATCAAAATAGCAATTCAGGATATGCATGAAACACAAAAAGAAGATAAACTAATAAAGAAATAAACAGAATTTGTTGACATTATCAACAAAGTCTAAAGTCTAAAATAACAAGAATTACATTAAAGAACAATTTGTTTTTAACGACGTTCGATACATGTATTGCAGATCGACTAATCCATATTAATGGCATATAGGGCCCATAACATTAAAGAACAGTTGAAAAAAGGGGGAAAACACAATCTTGATTGAAAAAAATAATTAAAGAACAATTTTTTGGGGGATTCTTATTCCGTTCAGTATCTATATTGCAGTTTGACTAATTCGAAATCATGTTACGTAGAGCCCAAAACATTAAAGAACAGCTGAAAAAAAAAGAAGGAAAAATACAATCTTGATATCCGACATTCATATTGCTAATCCAAATTGAAGGTGCATAGGACCCATAACATTAAAGAACCAAGAAAAGAAGAAAAAACACAGTCTTGATTTTAAAAAAGTTGGAAATTTTTTACCTGACCCAAAAGAAGAAACAGAGATAGGGGTGGGTGGGGGAGAGATGAAACTGGAAATCTTGAGAACTTTTTAATTTACTTTTTTTGTAAATTGTATGAAAATGTAGAAAAAAAATTGAAATGAGAGCATAGAGAGAGAAGGTTTATATAGAAATATTTTTTTTAAAAAAAAAACAATTTTCAACTTTTGTATTGATCCACACATTTGGACTGTTGTTGGAATCTCAGGTGCCAAAATTATCTTTCAGTTATTACCAGATATTGACGTTTATTAGTACCCCGAACATGGTGGCCAACCTAAAATTTAATTAGTCGTTTAATTCAGATTCACATTGCGTAAGAATCGTTTTTGAGAAAATAGTGTCACCACATAAGTTTGGTATACAAGTATTGTAGGATTAATAAAATTTACCTTATTCACAACCCACCAGCTATACCGGGCAGTGGTATAGATTTGGTTCAAATTGTTGATAAATTTTGGCATTATACATTAATTGTCGGCACAATATATACAAGTAGACATTTATACATTAATTGTCGGCACAATATATACAAGTAGACACTTATACATTAATTGTCGGCACAATATATACAAGTAGACACTTATACATTAATTGTCGGCACAATATATACAAGTAGACACTTAAATTTGTATAAAGTTGAATAAGTAAATGCAAGCATCCTGTGTGGCATAATAGAAACTAGTTGCCATGTAGGATGAGCGTATCTCACATGAATCGGCATGTAGGATGCATGTGTCTACTTGTACACATCCAAAGTTGGAGGACATAGGTATCAGCTGACGCTAAGTTAAAAGACAAATTTATGTATTTTGCTACCCACCCTCAAACACGCTTCATCTTCACCTCCAACCTCCCAAGGCTCCATACCCCCATACCACAACCCTACCTCTCATAATATTATTATGGATTAGATATAAATAATTGGAATAAAAATCACTTATTTTCCTTAAAAAACACTTTTCATGAAAAACATTTTCCTTCGCACCGAACACACCCTATATGGAAAACCAGCTGATAAATGGCATCAATATTCTAGAGTTCCATTGCTACGAAAATATACAGAAGCAAGGACTCTAATGTAGTGCCAACTGGTGAAAAAATCCATCAATTTCTATGGAAAACCAGCTCATTAATGGTATCAACATTCTAAAGATTTCATGCCTAAGAGAATTTACAGAAGCAAGGACTCCAACCTTGTGCCAACTGATGAAAAAACTCATCAATTTATATGGAAAAACAGCTCATAAATGGTACCAATATTCTAAAGATTCATGCCTAAAAATATATACAGAATCAAGAACTCTAATCTTTATGTCAATCGACCGATCCCATCATTGAAAACATCAGGAGCCCTGGTTGGTGTATAGATTTACTTATCTTGGCCAAACCTGTCCATATACGTCTTTCTTGGTATATCGACGATCCCATGACCAAGGAATATCTGCATTTAACGAAAAAATGCAGTGAGCTTGATGTTATTCGAAGAGCAGTAAACAGTCAAACATCTTTATAACAACATCGTTTGAATATTTTTTGACTGCTATAGCGAAATATTATTATATAACATAAAAAAATTGGCTCAAAAGAAAACAAGGACCGTTGTAGTGAGATTTTGTTATAGAGCTAAGACCTTCAGGGGAATATGGTTTTGGAGGAAGTTCATAAGGCACTGGCAACTTGATTACTTCAGAGGAATCATCATTTCCCTTTCCTTGCCAAGCTAGAGTTACCAGCTTTGTTCTCTTCCCTTCATGCATGCTAGTTTCATCCTGTAAATCCGAAGAATTAAAAACCCGACTATACATATCAACTAATAAATGTAAACTTAACACGGAAAAACTTGATGATAGTTGTACCTCTGATGGATAACCATTATTTGTACAAGAAAATCCGCAGTCATGTTTAATAGACGATGGCAAGAAAAGCACCCCTAGCTGCCAAGGACAAAAATAAGTTACAATCATAATGTCACTTTGGTAGTTCAAGTCAAGATGAAATCTAAACGATAAACAAGATATCAATGTTAATCTTTTTTTTATAACAGTGGTGTCTGACTAGGTTGCGCGCAACTCGACTAACTCCACGAGATACCTGTCACCTCCCACCAGCAACAGGTACCAGGTAACTTTGTCAACCGAGGCTAAGACAGATGGCAAGAAATCACCTAGTGTTTTTGTCTCTACCGGGAAGATATCAATGTTAATCTAGGAAAAATACACGTAAAAGATTGATTCAACTTTTGGGAAATGGGTAAAAGAGGGATATTCCACGTGTCGGCATATGTGGTAGTGGTTTATAGCAGGAGTGATAAAAATATACATGCGGAGGGATGTTGCCTGTTAGTAAAAAAGGGGCACAATTGGTCGAAATTCATAATGGCAAGTGCATTTTTGTTGGGGAAGTGTAACGGAAGGCAAAAGTAAGCAAATGGTTGATAGTTGAGGTGCAAATTCGGATCTTTTGTTTCATCAGTCTCTCTGTCAGTTTGTTTCTTGGATGCTTCTAGTCTACAGAGAGAAACAAAATTACCTCGTAGGAACGAATCATCAACTGAGAATTATTTTTCTGAAGAGTGCCCCAGGCAGCTTTGCTGAGGTTTGATGAAGTAAGCAATAACCACCTGTTTTACCAGAGAAAAAAAAACAAATATTATCAAAAGCAACCATCCAGCACTAGTGGGAAATCAAATCTTAAGGGGAAAAAAAACAGTCTTGGAAGTCTTACGCTAACGATTGACCATTGTAACGTAGAAACGTCTTAATATGAGGCATTGCACGGCTGATGATTTGAAGAACAAAAGGTAAGTGTCCTTTCTCAACAAAATCAATGAAAACAGGAGCTAAAAAAGAAGGAAAATCTGATTTGCAACAGCAGTTAAAATTGACAAGTATATATCAGCAAACCTCATGCAATATACAGACGGAAATTTCTGTCATCAAGTCAGAAATGAAGAAATTCTTTTCTTTGTTCTCAGTGTTATCAAAGGCGAAAAGCACAGAAAAACACTAATGTACATTGGGGCTTAAGCGTAAAGTGCAACTATACCATGGACTTTAATGAAGAAAGGCACAAATGGAGAAAAAAATACAAATATGTATGTGTAGTCCGAGACTAAGAATTATAAGCATCAACAACAACAACAACAACAACCCAGTGAAATCCCACAACATGGACAGAATTATAAGCATGAATAACAAAAACAAAGGACAGAAACTAAAGACAAAATTACGATAAAGTGAAATATCAATTGTTCAGAGCAGTGTTATCCAAAGCAAAAAGCGCAAAAAAGCTCCAAGGTCTATTCGCTTTAAGCACAAAGCGCAAAAATGTGTGGGCTTTAATGAGAAAAGGCGCAAAGGGAGAAAAAAACAAAAACATATGTTTCGTCCAAGACTAAAAATTTATAAGCATGAATGACAAGTATATGAACAAAGAAATTAAAAAATAACTACGATAAAGTGAAATATCAATTGTTTAGTGTCATCTCTTCAGAAGAGGTTCATTGGCTAGGAAAAATATGTCTTGGAACCTTGATGGCGACACTGAAGTCCATATGAAGCGAGGCGAAGCGCTCAACACATTTTGAGGCTCGCTTCAGGGCTTGAGCGCGCTTTAAGCACACCTTTGATAACACTGGTTCAGAGTCACGTCTTCAGGATTACGCTCTTTGGCAAGGAAAAGCATGTCATAGAGTCTTGATTACGACACTGAAGTACCCTCTAAGCGAGGCGAAGCGCTCAACATGTTTTGCGCCTCACTTAAGGATTTAAGTGCGCCTTTGACAACATTGTTTGTTCCAATGGGTGAAAAAAAATTTATGCAGTCGCATTAGAACTTCACTACAACTACATATTGGATATATTTCTTTTAATGTCAATAGATGAAAACAGGTTTTTGGAATGTTATGCATGTGAGTATGCAAGTACATCTGCATTTTCACAAGAAGCAGTGATCATAAATCAGCTTCACAATGAGCCTCCTTTGTACATTGTTATGCCACTCAGAACATGGGACATTTCCACATCATTTTACAAGATATATTTTATGAGTTTATAACAGTCAACTGCAATTTATTCAGCAAGGCATACAGCCGAAGTAGGATAAAGTAGCAACTGCATGCATAAGCTTTTTTTGATCAGACAACAGCATGCATAAGCTTTGACTCTTACCACCAGAAACCCTACCAAAAAGAAGTTTAGAACAGGTTACGCTCGCAAAGCCTTCCATTGCCACTAGAGACAAGTTCATGAAAGGTTAGCGCAAGTGCAACTGCCTTCATTGCCATCACAAGAGAACAATCAACAAGTATAAGCACTCCTTCACCATTGTCATCACTTATCTCCCTATATTGTCTCCTTGTATGGTTTTGGGCAGTGTATGTCCACCTCATGAGCTAACTTTTGAGGTTGAGTTAGCCCCATATCCATTTCTTCACTTAGAACCAAGGATTTAAGTCCCTACTCTAGAAAATATTCTCGTCTAGAAGTTCCTTAACTTTCCTTTTTGAGAGAGAAAGCTCTTCACTTCCTCTATTCCGAATTTTTGAAAGAAGTTGCCTGTTATTGTATGTCCCCATCTTGCGCACCCATGTTACATTGTCCACGTTCCAGTTGGCAGTCCTTGGGGGGGTTAGTGTAGCACGTTGCCACATTTGGTGGAGGGATGGGTTTTTTTCTCCTTATAAGGTCTTGGGTAATCAATTTCTTCACATTTGGCGAGCCCAAAAACCTTAGGAAGGCCATTAAAAAGAAATAAGAAGAGAACTCATGCGATAATTCAAGTATACAACTACTTAACATGACTATGCCTGATTTTCTATGATTCTGACGCATAACTGATTACTTCAGTAATAGTCCACAGTGCTCCTATTGGAAAACTCTAGAGGTAAAAGCTTTAGGTGCTGCATCCATAGGTTTAGGAATTTAAGAGAGAGATGCACAAGGTTTTCAATCCAGAATATTGTATTGAAACTAATATTTCGGAAATTCAAAAACTTTATAAGAATACTATACCAATGACCGGTGTGGTTAGCTTTCCATCTAGCCCAATACTTCTTTAGAAATTCTTTCTCAACGTTCTTTAATGGGCTGGGAATGGCACTTCCAGCAGCATATCCCTAGAAATGAAGCAAGATGCACTAAAAGTCATGATCAGTAAATCAAAGGAGGAGTTAGATTTCACTTATGAAGATCAGCAAGCATCTAAATAGCAAGTGAATGACAGCACACACTATAAATTTCAATGTAACTTGTCAGGTATTTCAATCACATCTATTGCAAATTTCAACTGAATAAAAAAGATATATAAAGTATGGTCTTAAGTCAATGCCACTAATAGGCTGTGGATTATCCTTTATATAACAGAGAGGATTCTCAAGGTATCAAGAAACCAAAAGAATTAAAGGGACAATATAACTTATGTTTGACATCCATATTAAGGTTAGTGATGCCACTAATAGTCTAATAGGACTTGTTCAATATTACCTCCAAAGAACATCTAACATCTTCTACGTTGGGCCATACTATCATTGGCTCCCCAATGCCCAGAGGTTTTCTATCGTCTGTAACTCCAGCCGACATTGAAGATGAAAACTCCGTCATCCATTTCTCATCCAAAGAGCCTAGGGAGGAGAACTGCAGGAAGCAATTGAAGACACAGATGTTAATGATATTTGATAATACAGGCGTAATATAGAAACATCTGGTGAAAGAATCCTTGGAGCTGAATGAAACTCAAAAAGATACCGATACCTGGTATATAAGAGGGGACTTCTGAAATTCTTTGCTAAAAGTACATTCCTGAAGAACAGTACGTAACTTCATATGTCCCCACTTCCTCAAACTAGAACCTGAATGATATCCAGGCACAGATGCAATTAGCCTGACCTGGAATTGGAGAAATGATAACTTCAAGGTCATGTCATTACATTGCACCTTAATGATATCACAAACGGTTCGCCCCACACAGTTCTATAAAATTGCAAGCAATGACTTATACTTCCTGTCACCTCCACCCCCACATGGATACAAGAATCTTAAATGCAGAATCAGTCACCATGATAAATAGTGAAAGAGAGCATAATACCAAGCTATGTTGCTTAAACATTCCAAAAATGTTGTCGCACTCGTGTCGGATCCTCCAAAAATGCACTACTTTTGGAAGATCCGACACGCACCCAGGGGTACATTTTAAGAGCAAACATGTGCAAGCAAACATTTTCACCAAACAAAGATACTAGTTACAAAATGTGACGTGGAAATGCCATGTTTGTCAGCTCTATTTTGCTTTTATTTCTTCCTTTCTTATTCTTCTTTTTAGTGGTGAGGACTGAGCTGTAAATGAGAAGAGAATTGACAGCAAAGAAATGAATATTATGTCCTAGGAGTTGGTAAAACTCAGGCACCACATTGTCTGAATACCGAATTATCATATGAAATGTGTGCAACTAGGAGATAGAGTTTCAGCTAGAGAGACAAAAAGATTATTAAAGTAAAAGAAATGAGCAAATACCGATGCACTACTGTAATCAAATTTCTTGAAGAACAAGGAATTGATCTTGCAGCTTCCGAAGGCTGGTATATTAACAGTGAATTCTGGCCACTGCAAAAAGATTTAACAGAATCAAACAAGTTCAAGGAAAAAGAAAGTACTCCAACAGTAGAGGGTGAATTCATAAAAAAGGAAAAGGCTAAATGCCATGCAGACATCAAGAAAGCGTGAAGCTCCTTGGTCCTGATTTATTGCATAACAAGGCAGAGCTTTCTCTAAAATAGCATGAAATGCAGCATCTACAGATACATATAGTCATAGCTCTCCACATATAGTGAAACAATTGTTAATTTTCTATATTGCAAAAACAAATCATTGTACTACATAAATAAATTGGGCATCAAGGTTAAGAAACCAAAAACTAAAAGCAGTGTCCTCCACATAGTTGAAGAGATTTTCCCTGGTCTATGTTCCTACTGTCTCAACACCTATGCTTTAGCTCAAGTCATGGGCAAGCTTGTGGTCTGGCCATTAAAAAACTACTTGCATAGAGGCTGTACACAACTCTCTATATAATTCTTTTCCCGTGAACTAAAACAGTGATTTATTCCTTGTTTAAGATCCAGGGTAAGCTAATTCACACTTCAATCTGTACCGTTCCTTGGAATAAGCTTTACAAAGGGATGCAATTCTTGAGGTAATAAAATAATAGTAGTATAATGGTGACTCAGTTATTGCAATTTGCACAAAAAGTCGTATAAAAGATAAGACAATATTGAAAAGAGAGTTAATTCAAACTTAGTTCTGGGTTTGAATTCATCTGTACCTTTAACGCGCTTAGATAATCAACCAAATCATTTTCAAATCCACCATCCTTGCCCAAATTGTTTTGATCCTTCCAGGGGAAATCTTGCATCCACAATCCCTGGCTTTTGTTATTCCAATCAACAGATATCAAGTTTGCAGTATGTACAATAACTCTAACTCCCGTTGGATAGACAAGAAGCATGGCTTTTGAATGGTGTGTTCCATACGCAATGGGTAAAGAAGGTTTGTGCAGAATCCAATTCGCAAGCTTGCTTCTCTGTAAAGGAAGAAGACAATGAAGTAGAAATTTAATCTAAGAGAAGCTTCAATAACATCAGATTCTCATAACTTAACAAATGTTAACCTTCATGCACTCCATGGCACCATCACCTTCTCCATGAATGACGAGAACATTAGGAATCCGTTTAAGAGCTGGGCATGCTGCATTAGAAAAGACCACAAAGCCAGTTTTCAGACAGAAAAAGGATTAATTTAGTTCATAAAAGCAAATAAACTTGTACAGAGTATCTAACAAACAATGGCAACCATAAAGAAGTTAGGAAATCGCTTCACTGGACAACCCAAGAAGTCGAAGAACATAAATAATAGGAGAAACAGACAATGTTAACAAAATAAAAACAAACGATAAGGCAAAAATGACAGAACTCACCAGAAAGTAGCCAATCCATATCCACCATGTAATTCGAGAGGATAGCTACAAGCACATTCCCCTATAATAAAATAGGAACCGATGTCAAGCCACTAACAGAAATGTAGACATTATACAACAATTACAAGTACACTTATAGAAGGGTTTATCAATTATCATATGGAAAGTGGACTTCGGGATTAACTCAATTCCAAAAGTTAGTGTGTGAGGTAAAAAATGATCAAAAGACAAAACCATATGTCTTGCACGCCCAGGGCTAGACATATGGAGTGTGGATAATATAACATGAGGCTCAAGATTGGGTGAACCAAGAACAGGGATGGTATGACTCTAACCATGTAAGGAAAATGGACCTTGGCCTAACTCAACCTCAAAAGCTAGCTCATGTGATGAGGATTGCCTAATACCATATAAGGAGACAACAACCTATATCCTCAACCATTGTAGGACATTTTACCAAGTAATAACTATCTGTAGGACACATTGGTACATAGTGAGCACTTGGAACCAACATAGCTCTAAAGTCTTTGCTGCCATATAGCTCCTATAAACTTTTATGATAGAAGAGTATTGGATGAATATATACAAGAGTCCTTTATCAAAAATAAATATATGCAAGAGTCTAAAGCTCAGAAAAGAAAGGAGCTAGGATCACGAGTTCACTAAGGAATTCAGAGGCAAACTTGACGTCGCATCTTCTTTGCCCCTTTACTAATTCATGAACAGTAATGCATCTAGGAGGACCAACATCTCATCCAAACAGAACTAATTCCCAAAACAACCACAATGCATAACTCTACCTGAATAACATCACTAATAGAAACAGCTTCTGAATTTGTCCATCCTGGCAGCTCACGCACTCTCATCAATCTGAATGTGAGAGGCAACTTGTGTTTGGGAACCCTAAACTGACGTATGGCCTCTGCAGAACTATTTGTTTCTTGGCCATTGTTGTGCAACATAATCTGTATGCCAAAGATTTAAAAAGTAATAAAAATTGAAACTTCTTCCGTACATATTTTTTTCAACGTGTTAAAATATTCAATCTATTCAGAACCAAAATGAGGAAACAAAGAAACCCATACCATTTCTGAAGCTTCCTCTTGACAGACTTCTCGAGCTTTCTTCTTACCATGCATCTGGCCTTTGTCAATAATGCTTTCGTCACTGAAAGGCCTTTTTTGTTTGTTGCCTGGTGAAGTCTCATCCTTAGGAGCTGTGCTAACATACTTAAATAGGTAATGCCCAGGTATCAACTCTATGACATCACCACTTCCGATTTTCCACCTATCTCCAGACAAAAGCTTCTTTCTCTCACCCTTTGATCTTATGACAACTGGATTTGTTCCTTCCTGCAATCCAGTCCCCATGTTTATTCCAAAGAAAAGACTTCAACGGGAAATTAAGAAGTAACGATACCCCATACTTTTACATTTGTAAATAAGTTGAAATGCTATCACAAGGTGTAGACAGAAATCATGCATTTAACCACCATTGTATACATGAATTTAAGCACTACATTTCAAGCTTAGGAAACTTAGCATAAAATTCATCATCATAACTGCAGACTCAAACAAGCATACTGTCAATAATCCTAGTATCCACAAGTTAAGGATAATTCACAAGCACACGGGTGTGTTCGTTACATGTATGCACGTATGTATGACATTAACTACAATGAATCATATATGAAGAATCAATAATACATGAATATGACTGTGAAGAAACCAAAAAGATGAGGAAAAGTACCACAACAACATCAGTAGAGCCAGTGCAGGTAGCAGTGATAGTAAGATGTTTGCGGCTGAGCCGCTTATCAGTAACTGGAATGCAATCACGGCCAACACAATTAGAGCCTTCTGATACTGGAATCTTGGGTATGCCACTTTTCTCATCCTCTACCAAATTATCACTTAGAGGCACCAAAAATCCAACCTTTTTAAATCAAAACAAGACAAAATCAATGCAAGAACTACAATGGAATCTTGGGTATGCCACTTTTCTCATCCTCTTCCAAATTATCACTTAGAGGTACCAAAAATCCAACCTTTTTAAAATCAAAACAAGACAAAATCAATGCAAGAACTAGAATGGAATCTTGGGTATGGAACTTTTCTCATCCTCTACCAAATTATCACTAAATGGCACAAAAAAATCCAACCTTTTTGCATCAAAGACAAATTAAAATCAATTCAAGAACTAGATAAAAACACCCAAAAAAATTTTTAAAAAAATTAGATATAGAAAATGACACTAATAAAGAAAGTAGCTGAACCTGAGAAGAGGAGGACATTGGATTGGTATACGAAAATGGGGTTTGAGTTTTTTGCCACCTTCCCCTTATGGAGTTGCAGAACAGGGCAAGCATGTACTGTTTTTTCCCACCATTATCTATATGTTAATGTAATGTTTTTACATAAATCCGTTATCGTCCAGCGGTTAGGATATCTGGCTTTCACCCAGGAGACCCGGGTTCGATTCCCGGTAACGGAATTTTTTGTATTTTTTTTGTTTCATCTGGTGTTCGGTACCGAACCCGAGAATTTTGGCATACCCAAGAGGATTCGAATTTGAGATGTCAGAGTAAAAATGATGTAGTACTTACCACTCCGTCAAAATTCTTTTAGTATAGATATTGTTATTAGTGGTATAAACTTAGGGGTTGTATGGTACGAGAGATAGGGATAAACAAAGTTATCTCATAAATTGGTATATTCTATGGAATTGGTTATCCAATCATATGGTGAAATAAATAATTCCGAAACTAATTCATACATTAATTAGCAATTTGCCTTTTTCCCCCCTTAAATTTTATATTTAGTTAAACACGTTATATAATATGAAACTAACGTGTAAATCTTTCTTGACTAAATCAACATAGCAATAGGGAAATTTAGAACCTTTGATTGGTTTATTTAATGTATTTTAAAATTTAAATAGTTTTTAATCACTTTTATAATATTTTGATAAAATAAACAAACATATTTTTAAGCCAATAAAAATAAGTTATAAAATTATAAGGCCATCCAAATAAGTTCTTAAAAATTGAAGCATGAGCGAATGAAAGAAATTCAAAAGGTGCGACTCATTTTTCAGCATTCCTATCAATTGTTTAAATTGATTTAGCGACACTATACATAATTTATTGGATCGACATTTCTTTTAATTTTGGCCAGATTAAAAAACTTGGGAGAAATGAAATTACATATGAGAAATACTAATTATAAAGTAATAACAATGATACTAAAGCCAACAAACCAATATGGAGTTTATGTTTCTTTATTTACTACTAAAAAAGGGTATAACATGTGTGGTTTAACGACTCAAACGACAAATTGAATCGTTGAACATAAAGAAAGATGATAGGACAAAGTAAATATTTCCTCCGCTTTAATTTGTTTGTACTATTTTTATTTTTAATTTATTTAAGAAGAATATTTTTTTTCTTTTTTAACAACGTTTTAATTCCAACTTTCCATACAATATAATTAAGATCACATGATTTAAAGTTATTTTGGTAAATTTAATATGTTTTTAATTTAAGGCCGCAAAATTTAAAAATCTTTTTTATTTTCATAAATTATGTGTCAGGTCAAAATATGACAAACAAATTAAAATGAATAGAGTAGTAAATACTTGTTTCAATTTATGTGACACATTTTTTTTAATTCATTCCAAATATAAATTCACCTTTTATATTTAGAAAGAACATAACTTTCAAATTATCATTTTATTTTTAATGAAATATTTCGTCCACTCCTTTTTAGTTGTCATGAGAGTAATTTATAGTCACATAAATATTTTAAAAATTATTTCAAATCACAAATTTTAAAAAAATTTAAACTAAATAAAATTCTGTCACGTAAATTAAGGCGTTAGAAAAAGACATCGTAAAGCCAAAGGCAAATGCCACATGGAAAAATCTACATCCGTGAGGCTGCATCGATGGCTTTTGACTTTACTTAAGGCCGGCGACTAATCTAATTAAAACCTTAATACAAACACGAAATTTTCTCAAATATTTAATTCAATAAATTAAAAAAAAATAGGAATTCTTGTCCAAGACTCAAACTTTTAATCAGAAAATAAAATAATTATTAATCTCTGTTCATTTAATTTCAAGTTAAATAAAGTAACCTTAGGACTTATAGGAGCCATTCGGAAAGAGATCTTTTTCTCCTTTTTTATTCTATTTTTTTAAAAATAAAATAAAATCATATGGTTATAAATTAGAGTACTGATATTTTGATTAGTTGTTGAAGATGAGTTTTTCAAGTGAAAAATTATTTTTACTTATAAAATTTATTTATTTTATAAATAAAATATATGTTCAATTATAATTTTGATTTTTCAATATTCTTAACTTTAACTTCAAAAACTCTTTTTCCAGACACCTACAAATAAATAATTAACCTTTGATCTCAGATGCGAAGTAGGTTTTAAATTAACTTTAACACAAATCATGCATTTGTGTTAACTGTTTATTGAATACTTTGTCTGTTTATTTTTACTTGTCCATTTTAAACTTTATACTTATTGAGAAACAATAATTTATATGACATGTAAAATATGAAGGAAAATAGTTATTTTTTTAAATATATATTAAAAATGCCAAGTAAAATAAAGAATTTATTCAAAACTCAATAAACATAATAAACTAAATATTCTAGCTCCTTCCCTCCACCTATATTAGTTTTCAAACCAAATAAAGTAAAGTAATTTAAACTACCTTAGAAGTTAGAAAGAAGACCACACCAATTATTCTCCTTTTGTTGCTCTTTTCTTCCTTCCATTCTGTCTTTTTGTTTGTTTTCAAATTCAAAGCATCAATTAATAGAAGAAAAATAGTGTCATATATACCTACTAGTCCTCTCTTATCTTTCTTCCACAAACACACCACATTTCATTGACTTCCCATTTTTTTCTTACCAAAATATCTCATTTTCTAACTTCCTTCCATCTTTTTTTTTTTCAAATTGAATCAATAAAAGAGTTGATAGTAGTAGTGGCCATGGAGGATTAATTTCATTTTTGATTCTTGGTAAGTATATATTAATTCTCTTTTTTATACCTTTTGTATTTTCCTTTCATAGAGACAATTTAAAATTTAAACATGATAGGTATTGAAGTGCTTTTCTTTTAGCTAAACAGTCGAATTTTCCTTGTCCGTGCCGATTCAATCTCCTGAAGGAACCGTTCTCAGTCCATCCTCGATAGGCACGCGACAACCCGCTCTCCACGGGTCAATTCTTAAGGTAAAATTTATAATACTTCTAAAATTATTGTTATTCATATGTGTATCATGAAATATTGAAATTCAATCGAAACCATTGAACATGCATATCGGGTAATTTTTCATATTGTCCCGCGGTTTTTTTTTATTTTTGGAAAACAATCCTTTTATTTTTATTGGGTAGGAATAATATTTGTTTATATTCTATCATTTTCAGACTCTATCTAATTCTAATGAGATACACACTTAGTTATTGAGTGGTGAAATTTTTTATAGACACACATGTTTTGTGTTATCCTATGTCGAAATTTTCATCTATAAATGGCTCAAATAATTAGATGAAATCTTCGGTTTTAATTAAATTTGCAGGAAAAATCAAATAAAAAGAAATAGCTGAAATGGACGGTGGTGATCAAGTTATAAGACGACGAAAGAGTCTAACTGAACGGCTAGGATTAAAAGGAATTGGATGTTGCGGGTCCACTTGGGGTATCATGCCAGCAACGTCGTTTAATGTCGTTGACGACGAAGATGAAAACGACGACGTAGAAGTGCAGAGTCATCATATCCACACACCGCCAGAAACATTGTCTGCTACGACAACATGTCTGGCGGTGGGAGGAGGTAGTTCCGGTATGAACTTGGCAGCCGCATTGGCCGCAGAACGCCACTTCAGAGCGGACTATGACAATGATGAAATCAACATTCACACGGGCTCAAGGCCCAGCCCGAACTCAAATTCAGGCCCATTGAGGCCCGTTGAAAGCAGTCAGAGAAATGTACCAACACATGACAATAATGAAATCAACCTTCATTCAGGCCCAAGGCCTGGTTCAAACTCAAATTCGGGCCTGAGGCCCGATGAAAGTGGCAGCCCGGGGAATATGCTCGGGACGCCGACGAGAATGTCGTTGATGAAGTTGTTAGAGGAAACAGAGATCTATGAAGGAGAATTATTAATGGAAGATGAGGAGGTGGGGGTTGGTAGTGATAGTGTGTGTTGTGTGTGCATGAGAAGGAAAAAAGGAGCAGCATTTATACCATGTGGTCACACATTTTGCAGGGTGTGTTCAAGAGAGCTTTGGGTAAATCGAGGTTGTTGTCCACTTTGTAATAGATCTATTCTTGAAATTCTCGACATTTACTAAGAAAAAAAAAGAATCCAATGTTAGTTATGTGGATTTCTCAAATACTTATACAATGTAAGAAATTATTTTCATGAATGTTGGGAAACAGAACTATTTCCTCTATTTTATATTAAGTGATTTTTTAAAAAAAAATTCATTGTTCAAAATAATTAAATTGTTCGAAGTTCAAGATAGATGTTTGAAACTTTTTTCATATTTACCGTTTCATTTATTAAAGTTTTATATTTTTTAGGAGATAAGTCACACTACTTACAAAGTTATATTTATGATTTCACAAAGGGCAATAGTGGAAAGTATGGTTCAAATTATGTCCTTAAATGTTTTTCTTAATATGTGTGCATTGCCTCACAAATTCACTTAATATGAAATGGAGGGAGTACTAATGAAGAATCAATCATCGATAAGGATTGTGATAGAGTGATAAATATTTTTTATAGATATTCTTTAATTAGAAATTTCAGGTTTGAACCTTGTATAGTATGATGCTTTACTTTTGATATGAGATTTTACGATATAAACTTAAATTTAATTGAATTTCAATACGAATAGACGAATTCAAATATCGAAACAAGAAGAAAAAGAAGACAGGGTGAAGCGGGAGGAAAATTTGATTTGAAGAATGTGTAATTGTTGCATGTAGTGAAAAGTAAAAGTTTCTAGTCATTGTCGTGGGCACGTATTATTCTTTTTCTTTTCTTAAAAAAAAAAATTTAATAGTATTTTTCAGAAAAAAGGAAAGAAAGAAAAAATCATACGGTAGAAAAACTGTTGTGCAACAGTCCAAAGTAATAAATGAATTTGTTAATTGATAAAACATGAAATTCTAGTTTTATTTGTTTGTAATGTTAAAATAAGAATGAAAACTTAGAAAATGCGTGGACGGTCCAAATTATAGATCAAATTTATCAGACAAGAAACTCAATTCCTCAATTCTACTGAGTCGTCAAACTTATCCATCAAGAAATTCATGAAACATCTGTAAATTGTGTTGAGGGAAATTTATATCAAAACTAGGTAGATAGATAGATTCTTTACCTAAAAAAAGTGAGAGGTGCTTGGGCTCGTTCCTTTCGATATCAAAAAGGAAAAAATGTTCTAATTTTGAAACTAGAAAGGCACGAAATGTGCGCAACCTCGGGCTCGGAAATGTTGTATCACAGTTATTTGATATTTTCTCCGTCCCATTTTAGTTGTCAGAATAAGATCTTGCACAACATCTAAGAAAAATTAATAAGTGATGCAATTTGACTAATAAAATCCTACTATAAATATTCTTCAATCATTATGAGAATTAGTCTCTATTAATGAATTATTAAATTTATACATTACATATCATAGATTGATGTATTCTGTATTGAATAATAGACAAGAAATATCAAAAGTTTAAAAAGAAGTAGTCTTTAGCTTTAAAATGACCTTTTGAAAAAAGGTACTAATAGAATAGAGTTACAGTAATAACTTTTTTCACATTTCAAAAACAACTTAATTATTAAGGATATAATTGAAAAAAAGTAATTAATTGTTTAAATTGACAACTAATTTGAGGCAATTATTTTTAGTATACCTGACAACTAAAATGGGACGGAAGGAGTACAAAACATGAAATTCTAGTTTATTTGCTTATATGATGTAAATATAAGAATGAAAAAAGAATTTTAAAAAGTCGTGGACGGCAGGATTCGAACCTGCGCGGGCAAAGCCCACATGATTTCTAGTCATGCCCGATAACCACTCCGGCACGTCCACTTGTATGCTAATTAGAGCTTAATCTTTTTTCACATTTCAGCATTTCAAAATTGGCGAAGTTGTTTCAAAGTTCTAACCTTATAAGAAGTATCAGTTAGCAGAAGATTATTTTCTCCATAGTTTTATGCCTTTTTTAAGTATTAATTTCTTCAATATATGAGACAATTGTCATCAAAATCATATTTTAGTGTACTTTTATTTGTTTTCAATGTATTCTAAATTAAAAAATTGTAATTATTAGTTTCCGCAATTTAGTCCGACAACGAATTTTTCAACGAGCCTTACAAGGAGCTCTAGAAACTCCGAATACTCAAATTTAGATTCTTGTAATTATGATTCAACCCTTTGTTATTTTGATCCCACACAATTATATGTATCCTCTATCTTAATTTCAATTGACATATATATTTCTTCTTCATAGTGAATAAATCTACTAGTTTGCAATTACTTGCATGTAGTGTGCTCCATAGCAGGGCAGAGCTATAGAAAAATCTATGGATTCGGTACCTATATTTTAGTAGCTTCGTCTCAAATCTTATATTTGTATTTAATATGAAGAACCTAATTGTACTAATTGTGGTTGAGTTATGAAACATGGTCCCAATGCCATTGTCCTCCATTTTATCTACACTCCAAATTCTATTGTAGCTATCCCAAGCAGCATCATAAAACGAATAAAATAATTTTATTAGAGAACATTTTTTTTTAAAATAATTAAATTTTTTGAATTGTATGAGCTGAATAGGATTCTACACATTTAATTAGATGCTTCGCGTTTTAAATTCTTTCTATGGAAAAAAAAAATCCTATAAGGAAACATTAATTTATGTGGTGTCAATTCAAATCTCTCTAATATCGATATGAATACCCGACATTGTATAGAAAATAAAAAATATTATAACTAAAAAAAATTCGAGTTTAAATTTTGGACACAGAAATAACTATGTTAGAGGTGTTTTCGTCTTACATGAATCTTGCATGATTAGTCGGGTCCGGAAGAAAAAAAAAATATGGTAGAGAAGTGATAAAATTTCCCAATTCCCAAAATTCTCAGTACTATCAAAAATGCTGCTACAATTATTACTAACATTCACACTGTGTACAACACTTCCACTAGCTCACTCCCACTACAATTGGTCACCGTCTTCCTCCACCGCAACGGCCGCCGCTCACAAATTGGAGTGGCGGCCGGGCCGGGCCACCTACTACGCTCCCGCAGATCCGCGGGATGTAGTAGGTGGTGCGTGCGGGTATGGTGATTTAGAGAGAAGTGGGTATGGTAAATCTACAGCTGGATTAAGTACTGTGCTATTCGAAAAGGGTCAGATTTGCGGAGCTTGCTTTGAAGTTCGATGTGTTGAAGAACTCCGATGGTGTATTCCGGGTACTTCGATTATTGTTACGGCGACAAATTTTTGTGCTCCGAATTTTGGATTTGAACCTGATGGCGGTGGACATTGTAACCCTCCGAATGCTCATTTTGTTCTGCCAATTGAAGCTTTTGAGAAAATTGCTATTTGGAAAGCTTCCAATATGCCGGTTCAGTATCGTAGGTTAGTTCAGTTGTATTCCTCTCGAGATTTCTTCTGTTTCTGTTAGTATATGTTGTTTCGGGTGTTCATAGAACAGAAGGCCTCGCCCAAGGAGTGGCAAATTTGGATCAATCCTACAGCGGAAACTCGAGTCGAGACGATTATCATATTATATTATTTTGTTGTAGTGACTAATCTGCTGTGCTATTTTGCTACATTTGATCAGTTATTATTTGAGGAGATAACAATTATAATACAGGAGGTAATCAAGATCAAATATAGTTTAAGGGATCCGAATAAAACACACCAAATTTAGGAGGTCTGTAGGTACTCTGCCTTGTTTTAATGAATAAGAGATGTACATAGCTCACCACGGACGTGACCCTTGATAGGAGGGTGTTGAGGTCGAGAATTAGCATAAATGTAGTTAGTAGTCAGGCGTATTTCATTCCCTTTCCCAGAGTTGCTATTATTCTTTTCGTTCCCTTATTTTTAGATTTCTATCACTACCTGTTGTTTCAGTATCTTATTATATTGTTGTTTCATTTGTTGCTATTGCCTCTTTTCATTGTTTGCTCAGCCGAAGGTCTTTCAAAAACGAATTATCTACCTTCTCAAAGGTGGCATAGGAAGGCACTGGGTTTTTTGTTGTTGTCGATGTCTTCTGCTTGAGTCTTGCAAAAGTTCCTGTGAACTCCAGATACAGTATAGTTTTGTATCTTCATTATTAGCAAGTACATGTATAATTCCCTATTTATTTGAAAATTCAAGTTTTTGTTAGTTCTTCCAGTTTATAGATTAATCACTGCATGTTTTTTTTCCCACCATTTCCAACAGAATCAAATGCAGAAAGGAAGGAGGAGTTCGATTCACGATCAATGGTGCTGGAATATTCTTGTCTGTGTTAATCAGTAACGTCGCAGGCGCGGGTGACATAGTGGCAGCAAAAGTTAAGGGTTCAAGAACAGGATGGCTCCCTATGGGTAGGATTTGGGGCCAAAACTGGCATATAAGCGCCGACTTGAAGAATCAACCACTTTCTTTCGAGATAACAAGCAGTGATGGAGTCACCTTGACGTCTTACAACGTTGCTCCGAAGATCTGGAATTTCGGACAGACTTTTCAAGGTAAGCAGTTTGAATCGTAGGACTGCCAGAATTGTATCTGTTCCTGGACATTATTTGAGGGATTCGTCGTGATTGAGTAGTTATGTTGGGGCATTTTTGTGCTTGTTTATGTTGGGCAACAACCAGATGTAGATTTTAGAGTGCAAAGTTGTAAGATCACTTGAATGTAATAGTAAGTTAGTAACTATGTTGTCTGTTTCATTGGTTATATACATGTATTGTATTGTGTTGGTTAGCTATATGAAAAATAATTGTTGCACATACAGGAAATTCATGCCAGAGGCGAATCCAAGATATAGAATCGGTGGGTTTAGAGAGATGACCTTATTATACTTGTGTAGCCATAGTTAAGCCAAAGGTAAATGGGTTCTATTGAACCTGCAGCCTTATCAAGAGACTTCAAACGTGTGTTGTGGCCACCGTCACCCATTGGTAGAAGAAGGGTCAATGAAAGCACCAAATGTAACAAGAGGAATTTTGGGATTAAAGATAAACTGATTCAGGCCACAAAGAGGGACTTGTTCCTCTTCTTGTTGGAATGACAGAGTAAAACAAAGGAAAAAAAAGAGAAAAGGGAGGTTCCAGATCTAATTCTAAGCAACAGAAAGACAAATTCATCCACCCCCTCCCTAGTGAGTTCTTCTCCTATTTATAAGGCCTTTAGCTTCTGCAATTCTTATCCAGTGGCTAACGATTTTGGCAGGGTTGGTAACACCTTGGGATTTGGGACCACATAGTGGTCCAGGTATTTTGGCACTTGCTTATCCTTGGTACTGCGCCTGGGATTGTCCAGCCTGTTCTGCTGATTCGTTACAGGGATAGGGAGGGTATAGTGTGCGCATATCTTACGCTCAGTAGAGAAAAAGAATTTGATTAAGTTTTAAATGTTCAGCAGAGGATTCTGAACCAAAGCATGAGTAGGAGAAACCATTTTGGGCATTAGAGGAGAGTGGAACCTAACTATGGATGGGTACTTGCTATCTCCCATAGGTACCGGATAACTTTTTCCACAAAGGCTTGAACAGATGACAGAAATCACCTTAGGCTTTACAACTTACAAGTCTTTAAAGAAAACAGTGACAACAATCTCTATATGATTGACAACACCACCTACTAATGGATAGCAACTAAAACAATTACACCAATATTTGAAGCATTATTTTCCAGGAGATTTCAAAGTATAAAGATATAACTTACAAGATTCTGAGCTAGTACCCTATCCACATTGTCGGAAAACTAAACCAAATCCCAATATAAGAAACTCTGAAACTCCATATCCTCCATTTATAGACATTCCTCCTCTTACCCCATGGAGGCAGAATTATAAGGATGAGGCTATGATCAATGAGCAATCATGAAGGTCGACAATGGACAATAACTCCCCCACCCCCCTCGTTGTCTCAGATTACCCACGGAGTTTGAGAGGTTCACTAGAATTATGGTCCATTCTCCATTTATGAGGGCTAAGAAAGGTAAATGTTCTTCATTCTTAAGAAGAGTTCGTCATCAAGGAAACTGTTCTTCCACATAGATCATCGTGGCATGAACTAATTTCTTATTGTGCCCAATGCTAATGTATTTGGCCTGTTTTATGCTGTTGAAAGATTAGTTTGCAATTTCCCTTTCTTGCTGGAAGCTCCATAGTTCTTCAAGGGACTAAACTATGACCACACAACATTGTCACCACAACATAATAAGTAAAAGTTGTAATCTCCAATAGTGTTTTCTCATTTTGTGTCCCCAATTCAAAACTTTCCTAACAAACTAACGTACATGTGTATATATTCAAGATAACCACCTCCACTCCTTGGGAAGTTGACAAATAACCTATGTTGCCCAAACTCTTCAAAAATATCGATGGGTGTGTGTGTCGGATCCACCATAGCTAGTGCATTTTGGAGGATCCGACACTGCAGTATTTTTGGAGAGTGTGAGCAACATAGCAAATAACTACATCTAAATTAGTTCAAAATGCAACCAAAGACAATCTTCATTTACAGTCGTAGCAAACAAGCATGGAGGTTTACAACCAGATACATTGACTCAGCACATGTGCATTCCCCACACAGTGGCTGATGCAAAACACATCCGGCTAAGGTGGATAAAACGAAGAAAGAGATTATGAGTTTTATACGTTTCAATGGCAGATTGATCGGTTTCTGGAAGCTGAAGGTAAAGCAATAAGAATTCCAGAGGTTGAAGAGGGGAAGAAGAGCCAAATTTCTCATCTAGCATCATTACAATTTACAACAGAGTCAGAAAATCATCTTTTCTTTCCACTCATCCTGATACAGCTAGAAAGCTATGATGCTCGGACACTCCAAAAGTGTTGCCAAACCAGTGTCGGATCCTCAAAAATGCATTACTTTTGGAGGATCCAACATGTACCCAGCGGGATTTTTGAAGAGTCAAAGCAACATAGCTAGAAAGTCATTAAAGGTTTCATGGCTATAACATAAGAGCCTCAAATGTGATTAACGCGTGTAACTAGTTTCCTATGTTCTGATGATATATGTAGGTCCTTTGCTTGGTGAGGACATATTAGCATGTCTGCTTCAGTACATGTTCTACACTAATAAAGGGACATTATAGGAGAGTAGAAAGGTTTCGGGAGATGAAGTTCGAATTCCCATGCAAGACTACAAACTTTGAAGTAGAGCATCAAACATACAAGAGTCATATGAACTCAAGTTAGACCTTGCAACTACCAAAAAACATACAAAACTAGCTTCAACACCAAATTTCAAAAAAATAAATTGCAATGAAGTCTCATAATTGCAAGGAACGCTATGTGAGGAGTCCAAGGGTCCAATGATACCACAATTTGACAAGCTAATTATGGTATCTATATCAAACCCAAGTTTGACTAAGACCTTGCAACTGACACAAGAATTACACAACTCGCTTCGACTCCAAAAATAACAAAATTGCAGCTCCAAAGGTACATTGACTCTGCAAGTTGACGAGCTGATTGCGATATCCTCCCTCCCATCCCACCCAACACACACCTGACAAAGTAACTGCTGATCTTTTCAAAAAAGTGTGTACAATTCTTTTGTGTTTCCGAACTAAAGTTCTAGGTCTCACTGAATCACACTTAGAGATATTGATAACACACATAGAGCTAATGGTATTTCATAACTAATTGATTGGGCAGCTGCCTGTAGACCACCTAAAAAGGAATATTTATTATTTGATCCATACCCCAACATAGTTACATAAGAAGTCCAACAGGATCAATATGCATATAACAGAGCAACCAGCCCAAAGCATAAACTAAATGTATCTCCTAAATTTCAGCTCATATTTCTAGTAGAACACGATCCTGGACTTCTTGACGACAAAATCAACAATCGCTTTGGACTGAACAGCAAGTGTTTGAACTTTGAAATATTTAATCCGTCAACCTTTCTAATTTAACTGGAGAGGCAGAAAAAGACAAGGTGTATTATGGTATCACATCTAACTAGCTTCAGGAGAGATTATGTTGACATAAAAGCAAGTAAAATACTATATAGAGGTGCAATCATTTAATTGGATATTCAAAATATTGTACATATTTCCGAAACGTTGATTGTTCTACATATGTCTACATGATCAACATCAAAATCGGATATGAGATATGAGGAGTTTCTCCTGCTCTAGAATACAACTCGTGTAAGTATCAGTAATCATACAAATGAACAAGGGGAAAAAGAATATGAACTACCATCAAAGAATTCTTTCTATAGAAATATCAGTTGCCAAATGAAGACTTTGAAAAAATATATTCACCGACGTTATTGAAGTATGAGAGCTCTAGCAATTGCCAAAGTAATTCTATTGCCCTTTACCATTGCGGAAGGGTGTTGCAGCGTTACTCAGTCGATAGAAAACCATAATTGCTCCATCATAGCTTCTGGTTAGATTCTATAAGCAACCCATTTAACATGATATGTACAGAAGCTTCGTAGACAGCCCCCTCATAATGCATTCCATCGGACGTGCAATGAGCTCCGCAGTTATTACTCAACGAATGGACGTCCAGCAAAAACAGCGGGCCACCAGATTGTTGTAGCAGCTTACTTCTGTAAAGTTCGTCATTATAAGCTTGCCACATTACATCAGTCATCTTTTCCCTCTTCTCCTCTGTATTCAACATTGAGCTTATCAACTTAGGCATCCCCAACCAAAACAAGTTAGGCGACCGAATTGGAACCACATTCGTCCCAGAACCATCACTGTTAGCAAACGATGAAGAAATCGGTAACAACAACACTAGTGAATACTTCAAAGACTTTAATGAAACACCATATTCCGACACATTATTTACGTGTAACATATCCCACAACCCTGCCCCCATCACAAATACATCAGGATAACTCTTATTTTCTTTAAACCCCATCATCAAATCAGTCAAATTACACACATAAGGTGCCCACATAAAGTCCAGCTTCATCCCAATCTTATCAACAAATATGTTATAATCACTATGCCTCAAGAAAAGATCACCCTTTATCACCTCCATCTCATTTTCCCCCAATAACAACTCCAAAAGAGAAACCACCATTAACCTTGCTTGTGAATCCCCAGCAACAACAACCCATGACCCATTTAACAAATCTGAAGCATCATTCTTAGTCAACTTCTGGAAATCACAATCTACAACATTTTCAGAATCAACCCATTTCCAAGAACCTCTTTTACTATTATTACTCAATTCTTGAAAATCAAATGCTATTTCATGAAGTAAGGAAAAACAAGAATCACGACTTACAATAAAAGATGATGAAAAGGGCACAGCTGAACCAAGGAAAGAAGTAACAGAAGGGAAATATGGAACAAGATGAACACCAACAGCAAGAGTTATGAAAAGGGCACAGCTGAAAAAAAGCATCTTGTTACGGCTCAAATGCCAACCTGCCATACCCATAGGGACAAAAAGAACAACACCTGCTGCAAATAGTCCTAATTGGACAGCACCCAACATGATTTCTTGATCTTAAATCACACCCATTAAGGTGTGGAATATGAAAAATTGAAAATTTTGACTTAGAGATTGGGATTTCAAGAAATGGTGGAATTTTTAAATTTTTTTTTTGGATCTTCTTGAAAGAGGGGAAAAAAGATTCAATATTTTTTTCTTGGGGGGTTGAGGGGAAGTGTAAAAGAGGTAGTTGATATGGTGAAGATTATGAATGAAGCAAAATTTGTTAAGAGGTGATGGCTATGGAGCAACTGTGAGAAAGAGAGAAGGAGAACAATGTCGGATTTCTGATTCGGTTTGATTTGGGCCAAATTGGGCCTAGCATAAGGACATTTCCATGAGTCCATGGTGTGTGGGGGGGGGGGGGGTGTTCGGTTTCGAAAAATGTTTTTTTTGAAAATATAAATGAGTTTTTATTTATTTTCTTGTATTTGGGATATGTAAGAAAGAGAGGTGGGGACTATGCGTGATTTCAAGAAAAGTAGCTTTAGGTTGAAAAAGGTATTGAGGATAGATGATTAAATTAAACATGACGTTAATTTGGCTTATCGAGGACATGATTTTACATAAAAAATTATGAAGGGCGTGAATTAGGGTACAATGTTAGTTAAATAGTGCAGTGTTGTCTCGCTTATTGTTCTATACTCTTAGTTTTACTATAAGTTGTAGTATTAATTTTGTAGTTTCTTATTCTTTAAGTTTGGGTATTATCTTTGATTTTTTTACACTTCGATTATTATTTTAGCTTGTTATGACTATTATTTAGGATGATTTGTCAGGTTGTCTATATTATTTTGCAATGATTGTCTTCATTTTGTGTTATTTCTTTCTCTATACTGCTTTCGATTTTTTTTTCTCTAAGTTGAGGGTTTATCGGAAACAACCTCTCTTCCTCCAAGATAATAGTAAAGTTTGCGCATTTTATTCTCCTCAGACTCCACTATGTGGGATTACATTGGATAAGTTGTTCTTGTTCTTGTGTTAGGGTATGTAAGCTAAAAAATATTATCCTAATTTTTTATATATATAATCTAGAAAAATATTATGGAAGGTGAGAATAGAGGATGGTGGGAATGGAGGCTACGGGTGGTGGAAGTGAAGATAAAGTGTAGTTGGAGGGTAGATATGGCACAATCAATGCGTAATGACATTTTGTAGAGCTTGTTGTTCCTACTTTCATTAATGAAGTAACTTTTCTTATTTTTTTAAAAAATTATTTTTTTAAAATAAAATGCTTTTTTTGACAAGCTAACTATAAAAAATTGAAAAACTCTCCTTCGTATCAAACACACCCATGGTCTTAATCTTTTTTCTCTACTTAATATGACAAAAATAATAACATATCTTATATAATTTTACTAGTAAAATTTAAAAAGGGTATTGTGTATCCATAGCCAAATGGACACTACATTTGTTGTATTTCCAATGAAGGAATTTTTCCAAAATTAACTCTGAAATATCGTACTTCTAGTTTTTTTTTTAATATATAAAACTGCATAAATCATTGATCATCCATGCATGCTTCCTGTTGCTAAGAAATTAAAAAACTTCAGAACAACAAAGAATATTGGGCTCAACGGAGAATTTTATTAGTTCAATTGATTGACTAGCTGACTCTTATTTTATTTGTGAAAGTTTAATTCCCTATCTTATAATCTACTGTCGAAAAAAATATAGAGGTTAGCTAATGTAATGGTACTGGTTTATTTTACATACACAAAGAGTGTAAAATCTGACTAAATTTAACTTACAACTTGTTTAGATTGTTACCTATTGTATTATATTGTACTGTGTTGTTAATTTAAATACAATATTTATTTCGAAAAAAGGCCTAAAATGCCATCGAAATATTGAAAATGGCACAAAAATGGCCCTCATCCATCTATTGGGCCTAAAATATTCTTGACATCCACCTTTAGGTCTAACAATGACCTTTTCTTTAACGGAAAGGGGCACGAGGGACATTTTTGTACCATTTCCAATAGTTCGAGGGTATTTTAGGTCCTTTTCCGTTATTAAAATTTTGTTAAATAAATTTTAATTTATATTTAATTTTAAATAATTAAATTATAACCAATAGATGGCCGTCACGTGTTAAAAAAATTATTCAAATTATTTAATTAAAATTAAGTTAAAGAAAAAGTCTTTTTTGGACCTAAAGGTAGATGGTAAGGGCATTAATTTTCAGAATTTTATAGGACAATCATCCACCTATAGTTTCAAAAATGACATTTTCTTTAACATAATTTTAATTAAATAATTTGAATAATTTTTTAAACACGTGGCGGCCATCTATTGGTTACAATTTAATTATTTAAAATTAATTATAAATCAAAATTTCTTTAACATAATTTTAACTAAATAATTTAAATATTTTTTTTTAAACACGTGGCGGCCATCTATTGGTTATAATTTAATTATTTAAAATTAATTATAAATCAAAATTTCTTTAACATAATTTTAACTAAATAATTTGAATATTTTTTTAAACACGTGGCGGCCATCTATTGGTTACAATTTAATTATTTAAAATTAATTATAAATCAAAATTTATTTAACAGAATTTTAATTAAATAATTTGAATAATTTTTTTAAACACGTGGCAGTCATCTATTGGTTATAATTTAATTATTTAAAATTAATTATAAATCAAAATTTATTTAACAGAATTTTAATTATGAAAAAGGGTCTAAAATGCCATTGAACTATTGAAAATAGTACAAAAATGCCCCTCATTCCCTTTTCCGTTAAAGAAAGGGGTAATTTTTGAGCCTAAAGGTGGATGTCAAGTGCATTTTATGCCCAATAGATGGATGAGAGACATTTTTGTACCATTTTCAATAGTTCTAGGGTATTTTAGGCCCTTTTCAGTATTTGTTTTGATTGTTACTTAAATTTTATTGCATCATATCGTTAAATCTATCGTTACGTAACAACAAAGAAACTCCCATTTTGTATAATAATCAATTTGGTGTGATCGTGTCGTTGCATTTTTGTTTTTTCTCATTTGTCTTTACTTATTATTTAATAATTATATTTTACTATCATTTATCCTACATTTTTATAATAACTCTACCTCGTATTCTATTTTTTTTGTAAGTTTATCTTCAAATTTGTTGATATGTAATGTTATGTACGTAATGATGAAAAACAATAAAATCTATTCAATTATTATATTCATTAAAACAATATAATATATTATTAAATAATCTATAACAATATGTGAGATCAGATGGAATATCCTACCATTTAACTTGTAATTAGATTTATACTATGCTAGTTGACGGTATAAGTCTTAAATTTATAGAACCTAAAGGAGTTAAGTGCAACGTAAATAAACCAGTCACCAGGATTTGCCCCAATCTAATTTAGTTTTTATAAAAATCCAAGTCAGATATTCTGATTCACATACTCTCAATCCCTTTTTCCCCTTTCATCATGCTTGTTCCTGCTTCTCTTTTGTTGTGGTTATTTTTTTAAGTTGAGATTTATCGAAAATAATTTTTTATTTTGTATATTTTATTTTTTCATTTTATTATAAAATTACATTCGATATGATATTGTTTTTCATATCTAATACTTACAACAAAAGATTCTTTCTAATTATACTTACACATGCAATGTTTTCGTACTTGAATTAGAAAACTTGCTCAATAATAAAAAGAAAAATTATCTAATTAGAGATACATTCACACTATATCTATTTATTCAATCTATCCTCTTAAATAATTACCTATTATCTCACTATTTATTAATCATGTATCAAATTTGTAGTCAGATATATTGAGATACATTTCTCCTTAAAAATAACCTAAAATAGAGTCCTATCCACCTAATTATCTCCCTAAAATAGAATCCAACCAACTTAATTATCTCTTTAAAATAGAATCCTACTCACTTAATTATCTCCCTAATTTATTCCTTCACTCCAAATCAGCTCACTCTCTCCTGATCCTTCTCCTCCCACATTCTGACTCCAAGAATTCTTGCAGGAGTAGCCATGACCGACAAGTTTCAATTCATCAATGCAATGGCCGGCAGAACACTTCGCTGGTTTGGTGGAGTTTTCTCCGGAGAGGGCGGTCTCTAGCCAAAGAAGAGAGAGAGAGAGAGACGATCTTACAACAACAGCAGCCAAGGTCGGTAAGTTTCAGTCCGTCAACTACATTACCGACAGAACGCTCCCTCGCTGGTTTGTTGGAGTTTTCATCGAAGACGGCGGTCTTTGACCAGAGAGGAGAGAAAGACAAAGGGGAGAAGATGAAAGACAGTGGTCAAAATATGCATCTGACAAAATATACATATGTATCTAAGCTGTCAGAATGCTCCCTCGGCAGATTTGGTGTAGTTTTCGTCGGAGACGACGGACTTTGACCAGAGAGGAGAGAGACGAAAGGAAGAGGAGAGACATTACTCAAAATATATACATGTATATCTAAGTATATGATAAGTGTACATGTATAGAAATTTGAAATTATTGAATTTTTGAAATCAGGAAAAATCGCGTGATTTGCTCCTAAATTGATGTGTTTCAGTTATATTTCATATTTAGATACACATAATTAGATATATCAACTTAGTATGTATCTGATATATATATGAAAATCAAAATATTGTAAAAATTATAATATTAAAAACTCACAAGAAAATAATTAATTACATTTTAAACTAGTGGGATTTGTATTGTTTGCCCACAAATTCAATATCTTTTATATAACATGGGCCTTTTAGAACTAATTCAGTATTTACAAGTACATTTCATTTGTTAATCATCATTGATAATACCATCGAAGGCATGCATGATGCAACAATTGTGGTTCTATTTCATGCAATGCCTTTAACAAAGGATCGCTATTCGAAAATTCACTAAATTTTGAGTAACTTTAATATTTATATTAAGAATCTATTAAATATATAAGAAATTTATGTTGGATGCTTAACTAGTAACAACACAACCTCTTTGTTCAATGGCAGAAATGGAATCCACTTAACTTTGTTGTCCTCCTTGCTGAGGATTTGAATCTGCTTCTGGTCATATGTATTTATATTTATTTCACACAAAAAAACTGAAATAAGAATCCCAAATTTGAAGTTTTTTGAGTTCTCATATATCTCAAATAAAACAAAAGAACTTTATTATAAGTGTCCAACACACCTTTCTTACATCTTTAATACATTTTTTGTGTGCCACCCAAATACGACATGATACATGTGGCAATGTCACAACATGATGATATATGTGGTAATGTCACCATAGTTTCTTTGAGAGGCACATGAGCATCTTAGTACGAAAATGTAGACCATAGACAAGTACAAATTTAATTAAGAATATAATTTTCATGCTCTTGATACTTATCAATTTAGAAAAAAATAATTTAATCAGAAATCTTCTTAATTTCTAAGAATAAACAATTTTTTAAGGGGTATGTCAAAGACTAAAACATAAAATAATATAAACAAAAAGTAGTAGTATTTTAATTTTTGCATATGAGTTTTGGATCGAGTCGAGTGAATATTTTCTAATAATATAAAAATGTGACAATCATCAACCTTTTTGAAAAGGAAATAAAGGGGATGTTGATGGCAAAACGGTACAAAACCTCGATCCAGTCAAGGGCGGAGCTAAATAAGAGCAAGAGTATTACGTTTAATGGAAAATTTTATTATAAATTTATTTTTTATTTACCTGTTATAGATGTTAAATTTCTTTAGTTTCTTCATATATTTATTTTTTTAATCTTTTGAAAATTTTGACTTACATCATTACTCAGAGTGTATTGTGCTGGTAATTTTTGTTACGTGAAGGAAAGAAAGGAGTGGACTAGAGAAAGATGATAATTTCTTCCGCTTTTTAAATATTTATATTGAGATTGATTAAATTTAAATTCGTATAAAAAAATTTACATTTAAATAAAAAACACGTAAATAAATATTTATTACTCGATCATAATTTTTTTCTTTCATTTCCTTTTATTTTTTACTTTGTCTTAATGGAATGATAACAGAAAAATGTGTTGCACTTCATTACACATGTGGGGTTCATCGTATAACGACGAAAGACATGTTGCCTCCAACTCGGGGCAAATTCAATGTATTATTAACGTAAAATATAAATTTATGTGTTAAAATTTATTAAAATTATAATAAATATTTTTTCCCGTTTTAATTTAAATGTCATATCTTTCTCTTTTGTTAGTTTAAAAAAGAATGTCTTTTTTCTTTTTTGACAATTCTGTAATTTCAACTTTAATTTCCACATGGCATGTTTAAGATCACAAGATGAAAGGATATTATGGTACATTCTACATATTATTAGTTTAAAAATACAATATTCAAAAATCTTCTCTATTTTCTGAAACTCTATGCAAAATCAAAATCGGACAAATAAATTGAAACAAAGAAAATACTAGATATGAACCTTAACTCCAAAAATATACTGATTCAATGCTAAAAATCTTAAAAATTGAACTCATAAAATTTAAATTCAAGATGTGCTTTCTAACTGCCCATCTTTATCATATGATGGCGGAGCCAGAATTTTCATTAATGGGGTTAAAAATCTGAAGAAGAGAAATACAAACTAATTGAAAGGGGTTCGACATCTAATATATATATATATATAAAATATTATTTTAACTATGTATAAATAATATATTTTCCACCAAAGAAAATTCGGCTGAACTCCCTAAACTCAAGATGGCTAACGCCACTGACCATAGCATGCAATATAAAACATCCAAAGACACATAACTATATGAATTATGGTCAAAAAGGAATATTATCCTCTCTTTTTTTGGTGCAGGATGGGGGGAGGGGGTAAATACATAGATGGCAGCGTTTCGATGTTATTTTAACATTTCAACTGAGATCAGTATCTATCGAACACTCCTAACCACAATAAAAGTATCCCATTGAACATCTTGTGCAAATGCAATAGAAGGAGTGATATATTATTCTTACAAGTTGAGCGTTTTATAAGTCTGAGACATCATAACATGAAATGCAATATAAAACGTCCAAAAAAAACATGTAACTTTAATTTACGAAATATGATAGATTTTGAACCGTAAAAAAGATCCTCCATGTTGGTACCTTTTTTTTAAGACCAAGACAAGATTAGTATCTATTAAACACTCTAACCACAAAAAAAAAGTGTGTCTATGAAGATGGAACATGTCCTCTAATTTGTTTAATTCAAACAATGTCGTTTGCACTAATTGGTGCAAATTAAACAATACTTGTTTTATTTTATTTTATACGGTGATATTAAATACCGATGGGCACATAATTAAAGAGAAAGGAAAAGTTTTGACACATAATTAACTAAATATGTATAACATACATAGATACCATCCATGAAATACTCTTAATTTTTTTGGGAAACTTATAGAAATGTCACTACCAGATATATGTGAATCACACCAGATACATACATATGCATATATCTTGTGTGTATTTAGTGTGATTCATATTTATTTGGGATACATGATTATCTCGCTCGCCTCCCCCCATCTCGCTCGCCTCCCCCCATCTCGCTCGCCTATCTTCCTATTTTAGTGTATCTGATAGCAAAAATATATGTATCTAGGTGTATCTTCTTCAATATATGATAAGAAATTCTTAATTAATTAGTGGTAAAATATGTAATTATTTGAAAGTATAGGTAAAATTAGTATATATGGTATGGATGTATGTCTAGTAAGGTAGTTTCTCCTTTTTTTAGGGATGTTCAGCCAAATGGCCAGTCGGATTCATTATTTACTTTGCTTAGTCGATATACATATATTGTAAATCTATCGACTATTTTAATTTAAACAATTGAAGTAGACGACTATTTAGATTAAGTCTTCAAAAGTTCAAGATCTTAAAACTAAAAAATGATAACATTAGTTAGGAAATAAAAGTTGTGGAGTACAAAACTTCTATCCAATATGGTAATCTTTGTTACGTGAAGGAAAGAAAAGGTGTGAAGTAGAACGAAATAAGTTATTAAATGCAAATATACCAAACTTGAAGTTGACAAATAACAAGCAATGCAATATAAAATGTTTAAAGAAATACATAACTTTTTGAAATATGTTAGGTTTTGAAATATATAATATAAAAAGGATCATCCTGCCTTATCGGTATACTTTTTTTTAAGGTTAAATATATAGACATTCCCTTACAATTGATTTCAATTTTCATTTTGATACTTCAACTAAGACCATTACCTAAACATTTCAAAATCAACAAAAGTACTACTCAACACGTCCTTGCCATACATGGGATAAGAAGTTATATTCACACAAATTGAGAACATTATTACAAGTCTAAGACAATGCAATATAAAATATATGTCGAAAGAAATATGTAACTTTATGAAATGTGGTAGGTTTTGAACTATAAAAGGGATCGTCCTTAGCTTGTTGGTACTCTTTTTTTTTTGGCTCCTCATAGTTGATTTCAATTTTCATTTTGACATTTTAACTAATTATATCAGTAACTATTTAAAACTCTAATGTCAATATAAGTAGGCCTATTGAACACCATGTCCATAGACCATACGTGACATAAAAAGTGATTTTCACACAAGTTGAGTGTGTTACAAGTCTAAGACTCCATAACATGCAATATAAAACGTCTAAGAAAACACGTAACTTCAGTACCTATTGAAGTTGAACACTTCAACCTCAATAGATCGAAGTGTGGTTGTTGAATACGACCTTGTCTAGACGAGCTACAAGAAATGATATTCGAGTGTGTTATTTGTAATTATCTAATAAAAAATCTAGATATACAAATATCTTTTACACCAACAACAATTCATAGAATTTGAACTCGTATTATATATATAAAAACGTTATAAGTTGCTTAACTTGTAGAAAATAGTATGTTATACTTATTATAACCCATTAAACTAACTTTTATAAAAGGATATTCTGCTGTCATAAACATAGCAGAACCACACCAATCCATCTCAAATTTGGTAGAGTTACCAAATCGTTAATTTGTTTTGGAGTAACCTAATTTTGTGTTACAAAGCACTTCTAAAAAACTGTCAAAAAACGACGCAAAAAAGCGATGAATTGCGTCGCTTTTTTGCTCGACGCTTTTGAAGGAGCGACAGACAGGGTCGCTCCTAATTTTTTTAATTAAAAAAAAAAAAAAAAAAAACGACGGACTCCCTCTTTTTTTTTTAAAAAAAAGAAATTATTTAATAAAAAGCGACGGACATTTAGTCTCCGTCCGTCGCTTTGTTTATCTGAAAATTTTGCAGAAGAGCGACGGACAGGGTCCTTTAGTCCGTCGCTTTTCTGGAAAAATATAAAACCAAAAAACCAAAAAAGCGACGGACTAAAGGACCCTGTCCGTCGCTTTTCTGGAAAAATATAAATAAAAAAAACCCAGAAAAGCGACGGACTAAAGGACCCTGTCCGTCGCTTTTCTGCAACACTTTTGACAGCGGAAACCTGCAGTTTGTGCTGCCCACCTACAATCAAAATTCAATTCAGCCCATTCAAATACAAATAACAACAAACAAAATCCGCAAAATACATAATAACAAACATAATTAAACACTTAAAATGAATAAAATCATAATTTAGAACGATTTAAAGTGTTTCAAAGTTAAAAAAAAAATTCAAAATGTTCATAAACTAATATAGGGAACCCTAATTACTATTTGCTATATTCATCACTATCGTCGGAATCATCCGGAGTGGACGCTCTTGAATAACGGGGCGGAGGCTGACAGGCGAGGTTGAACACTTGTTCTTTAATTTGCTCAACTTGTTCATTCATACTTTTTTGATCCTCGATCCTTCTTTTCTCTGATTATGCCAATGCGCGTGTAAGTTCTGCAATTTGCTGAGACATTGCAGCTATCTGAACTCCGTCAATGGCCACAGCTTGACACGATGATCCAATACCTTCTAAAACTGATTGAAGTCGTCGTACATTATTGCTAGAGCCCATTCCATATATTCGGGCCTTGTGGCTGCCTCCAACCACTTTTTCTGTCCAAATTTGAGTTGACTGTTAAAGCGTTAGCTGAATCGAATCTCCCATCTCACGTACGTGCCGCTCATTATCTTGCTGCATATTAGAAAATAAATGTTATAATCAAACTATATATCTCGTTCGGCCCTTTCCTCCACCCACTCATTCAGATCCGACTCATTAGTCTTTTTCTTCACATGAGTCTTTTTAAAGACTTCATGGCGATAGGGAGTGCGTCCCAATTCTTTTTCCTATAAATAAAAATACAATTAATGAAATAATATTTTGTGAAATAATTTATTTCAAAAAATGAATTTAAACTTAAAATTTAGAAACATTACCATCTCCCTCTGAATCGTATCAACACTCTCTGCACCTCCGGTGTGCAATGAGCCACCCTTTAGGCTGGCTCTTGCTTCTTTTTTTCTTGATCGGACAAGGCCTTGAATTCTTCGATATCCCAATATCGGCATAGTTCTTCAAATATATGAGGCAACATCCAACTCGAAGGTGCCCGATCATCCCTAGCTTTCTTTATCCAGCTAGACAGTCTGGCGCTCGCTTTTCTTTCAAAAGTGGCCGCAATGACCATATTGTACCTTGGCTCCCAGGTACATAAAGTCTGAAAAAAATGAATAACGTGAAATAATTAGTTAAGTAAAGTATAGTAAAAATATTAAACGTAACTTAAAAAAACTAGATTTAAACATATATATACCTTGAATTCATTAAACATTGCCTGACGAATACTGTTTGAAATCTCCCGCCAAGAGTGATAGGGCTCAGTATATAGCCTCCTAACACTCTCCTGAAGAGCCCTAGCAGCATCCTTCGAAGTTATAAATTAAAATATCCTAAAATTCAAGTATCTAAGTTATTCAAACTAGCTATAAAGTTTAAAGAGTTCAAAATTTATACAAATCTAAAAAAATTCTAAGTTTAACTTCAAAAGTCCTAAAATTCAACTTCATGACTTCAAATATCTAACTCTACTTAGCTTAATTAATTCTAAAGTCTAAAAATTTCAAATATTATACAAATATAAAGTTCAAAATTAGTATCTAAGTTATTCTAATTATAAGTTCTAAATTAAAGTCCTATATATAATTCAAGTATCCAATTTTCAATATTTTTTTAAGATTCAAACTTCAAAACTTCTTATATTCATGTATCTAAGTTATTCTAAAGTTCAACATTAGCTTAATTAGTTCAAAAGGAAGTTTAACCTCAACAAGATTTCTAAAGTAAACAAAAATTTCAACTTCAAAGTTCTAATTAAGTTCAACTTCTAAATTTAAGTATCCTAAAATTCAAGTATCTAAATTATTCTAATTATAAGTTCTAAAGTCCTAAAACTCAAGCCTCTAATTAAGTTCCAATATTTTTCTTTAAGTTTCAAACTTCAAAACTTCCTAAGTTACAATCCAATATACAAACAAACTACAACAAACTAAATGAAATAAACTAATTAAGTAACTACTAAATCACAAATTACTATCCAATTTACAATCTAATTCAAAAGACTCAAATCTAACTTAAATCTTAAAATCAAAACTATAACTACATCCACTAATTTTACAATTCAATATACAAATAAACTACAACAAACTAAATGGCATAAACTAATTAACTAACTAACATCACAAATTACTAAAAAAATTACAATCTAATTCAACAACTCAAATCTAACTTAAGCCCTACAATCAAAATTATAACTACATTCACTAATTTCACAATTCAATATACAAATGAACTACAACAAACTAAATTTAATCAACTAATTAACAAATGACAAATAAAAAAAATTAAAATTTAGTTTTAGGTTTAGGCCCTAACCTCTTAAAAATGAATAATACTCCTAAAGCACCACAAGACGGCGGCGACGGCGGTTGACTGACGGAGGACAGCGAAGGGGGTGGGGGGACGACGGTGGGAGGCGGTGCGACGACGAATTTGTAGAGAGAAGGCAAAGAGAAGAGAGAGTTTAGAGAGAGAGAGAGAACTGAAAAAAATACGTTCTGTGTTGAATATATTTAACAAAAAGCGACGGACAACGTCTCTAAGTCCGTCGCTTTTTAAAAAATATTTGACCGCCATTTTGATCAAAAAGCGACGGACAAAGCGACACCGTCCGTCGCTATTTTAAATATGTTGACCAAAAATTTTGACCAGTAGCAACGGACTTAGCGACCCAGTTCGTCGCTACGTTAAAAAAAACTATAAAAAAAATAAAAGTGACGGACGGAGTCATAATATTTAATTTATAAATAATTATTTTTTAATAAAATATATAAAATATTTCTATAAAAATAATTTTAATTTTAGCGGAAAAACCTGCCAAAATAAGCGACGGACTAGGCGTCACTGTCCGTCGCTCCTATTAAAAAAAATTAATAAATAAATAAAAATGATGGACAACGTCGTTTTCTCCGTCGCATTTTATTTTCGACGCAGTCCGTCGCTTTTTGTTTTGTCGTTTTTTGACAATTTTTTAGTAGTGAACTAATCACTTAGATTTTTTCTAAGTTTAAAGCCATAATCATCCTTTTCTCTTAAATATAATCCTGAATAAAGAATGGCGTTTACTGCAAATTGCAATTATCATTTGTGTCTGCCAACCAAAAACACAAAATTACAACTATCGAATATTTGTTTTTTCGTAAAGGAAAAAAACTGAAAATAAATTATAATTATATAAAATTGGAACTCATTCACGTTTTTGGACCATTTAGATAACCCCACAAAAAGAAAAAGTGCATAAAATTGCAAAGTGCTACGTGTCGTAATTATAGCCATATTACCTTTTTAACTTTGATATACATCTTGTTATAAAAATGTCACATCTATATTCTTTCGTTTACAACCACGTATAATTTATTTTTAGAGGTTTTTCATTAAAAAGAAAAATTTATATAAGGATATATTTGATATTTCTCACATGTATATTTGTTTGCCTTCTTTAATTCAATAATAATTTAAATTTTATTATTTTGATAGTCAAATTTATTTATCAGTAATTTTCTTATAAAATTTATTCTATATGCTCCAATATCTTTTACAGATAAAAGAAATTACAATATATCCAAAAAATAATTAATTTTAATTTTTTTCTCTTTTTTCATTCACACTTTCCCCCCTCATATTTTACTCTAAAGAATGAAAGAAAAAATAAGTCAAATAATAATAATCAAAGAAGTAAAAAAGAAAATCATGTGTGAAAAGGATCACTCCTACGTGATTTTTAAAAAATTAAAAATCAAAATTCATTTTTCATTTCTGTTAGATAAAAAGATATATGTGAGCTAATTTTATAATGGTAGAAGTATATGTAAATCATTTTTATAACTGTAAGGATATATGCAAGCCACTTTTGGAATGAGGGTATATCAATTCTAAGGAATCATTTGGTAGGGTGTATTAGGAGAAATAGTTCATGCATTATGTATAGTATTATTTAGTACTATCTCTATCCCATTTCATGTGACACTGTTTGACTTGACACACAAAATTTAAGAAAAAAGTAAGACTATTGAAACTTGTGGTCTCAAACAATTCCTACATATTTGTGTCACTGTAAATCATTTCATTAAGGGTAAAAAGAGAATTTTAAAGTTAAATTATTTCTACTTATAGTAAGCTGACATTTTTTTTGAGACGGACTGAGAAAAAAAGGGTGTCACATAAATGGAAAATTTACATAAATGTACTACATTAAGAAAATATTTACTATTTATAGCAATAATATTTTTTTTTCACTGAACATTTATAATACAATTATAATACAATTTTAATACATATTAGCGAGAATAATTTATAAAACTCATGTAATATAAGTTTTATTCATGGATACTTTATTTATCACATACTTTAATACACTTATAATACATTGTATCAATTTCTTACCAAACAAGTATAATATATTTTGAAACACTTATAATACATTTATATTGCATGCATAATTCACTTTTAATACATAATAGATATATCATAATATTGCTATATATTGCTATAAATGGTAATAAATAAAAAGTATCGCTAAAATCAATAATTATTTATTAAAAAGTATTTTTCCTAGTAATTTTCCCACATAAAATAGTACAGAGGTAGTGCTATGTTTGATAGGAATTTTGGATCTATGTCTAACTAATACATGCATTAATAATATACCCTACATGGTATAATAGGGTGTATAACTAATACCATCCATTCGATGGTATTAGTAATCAATAGGGTTTATTAGCATGAGATTAAATATGTAAAGACAAAAATATCCCTCAAATCCATTTAATCATTTTTATTATTTTCTTGATTTTATGTTTTATAGTTTTTGTTTTGTACTAGTAAATTTATTTTAATAGCTTAGCTTACAAATTTTATTTGTTTGTGAGTTCATATTTACAGAATATAAAAAAAAAATTGCCATGTCAAATTTTTAAATCTTATTTATTTTGTGGTCATATTTACATAATATAATTTTTTTTTTTGCATTTCAATTTTTTTAATAATTAATTTAGCAGTGATTTTGTTGATACAAAGACCTAATTGAGTGATTTTATTGATGCAAAACAAAGTTCAATGACTTTGCCAGATAAATTCTCAAAATTGAGTGACCTTTTAAGATATTAACTCCATATTAACACTACAACTTGCAATTTTTATGTGTAAGCGTAGATGGTTTATTTTACGATTGTTTACCATCTTTTAGATTTTAAAAGTAAATGGTCTATCTTTACTGAATTGAAATTTGACGTTTTGTGAGTGATCAATTTATTAAGATGATAATTATTACCCTCAAATAATTCTAGTGAGAAAATATCAAATATGACGACAAAGTTGTTCTTCTCCTAGCTAGTTAGAAGGACACACAAAAAAGAATATTGTCCGATAATTATTTGCCTTGACCGAATTACATGAAATAAAAAATCTCATAAGAACTCAAGGGTATAATTAGAAAGAAGCTTTTTGTATAGTTTTAAAAAAATATAAAATTAGGTGGAAAATAATGAATCAAACAATTGATAAAAAATAATTCCTTCATTAATAATCTCTACATTACTAATCACTATGTTATTAATCTTTGTACCAAACAACCCCTAAATGACTAAGTTGAAAGTTATATACGATCCTTTTTCCTTCTAATTTTATTATTGCTCTTTAAAATAAAATAAAATAAATTGAAAGCAGGGGAAAGAAAATAGGAGAGAGGATGATCAAATAGTGAATCAAAGTATCAAATCCTCACTAATAAGTTAAAAATTAAGTTCAATCACTTTTCTTAAAGTATGTTGGTTTCTCTATAAACAAGCTGATTGAAAATTATTTTCGAAAAAGAATGATATATTTTTTTATTTAATAAATATTTAATGATACTATCAATATTTTATTCTTATTAAATTTTTCTTATTTAGCAAAAAGACAATAACGGTATACTCTTCTTCTTAAAATATTATTTATTTTAATAATAATTTTGAAATATTATAAAATAAAGACAATTACATCATAATATAAATTAGAACCAAAAAAATATCATCTATGAGATATTCTTTGTACTTCCCACTAGCACAAGTGGTAAGAACTAACAAGCCATTTTGCCAAAACTGAATAGAATATAGCACATCCAATCAAGTAATTACACGTGTACACTCAACCAATGAAGGCACTTTTATTTCTTGATAATAATATCTTCCCGCTATCAATATATCTCTATTTATTTATCGAGGCGAATTTATAATTTAAATTATTTAATTATTTAAGTTCAAATTTATTTTATTTTATTTAACTACAAAGTCGGACGACGTATTTTTAATAGTTTTAATGATTTTTATTCTATTTTTATGAAGTAGAAATAAGATTTATATACGCTCTATCCTATCTAGATTCTATCAATAAAATTTTATTGAGCATGTTATTACTGATATTTATGTATAAATTTACGTTTCATATCAGATTTAGATAAATTGACACCACAAAGTTGCATATCTATACTGACTATTTAGATTCACGCTATATGACTCATTTCTGATACTCCTTGTCGTATATTTTATTTGTCATATTTTTTTGTACGTTTTTTAAGAAAACATTAATTAAAAGGATAAGTTGACTAAATTATTCGTATTTACTTTGTGATCTCAATTAAATTTGTTAAAATATTTGACGGAAACAAGAAATTCTCACTTTTAATAAATTTGAAGGATTAAAACTGTTCAAAAATATATTTAAAAAACTAATTTGAACCTAGTGCCAAACATAAAGGATCTTTTTGTCATTTTCTCTAAAAACCTTGAAATTCTACGTGTCTTAATAGAAGACCAAAGAATTCATATTTTACTGAAAAAGGGTAATAAAATGAGCAGATGGATTCTGAATCACTCAATTCCAATCAGCAAAAATAAAATAAAATAATTTTTTTTTTAATGAATTCTATAAAGAGACCAAATTATGTGGAGCAAAAAGTGCAGAAAAAACCAACAATTTTTTTTCTCCACTTCTTGAAAGTGGCTATTGTTGAAAGAAAGAGTAAAATTTGAGTGGCCATTCTTGATTTCTTGAAAAAAAGGTTTGTTTCCCTTCGCTTCTTGATATATAAAGTTGCCATCTTTAACATTTTCTGCAACATTCTATTGCTCTACTAGTGTTCTTGTTGTTGCTATACCATAGGGGCGGAGTTAGAGTGTGAGCTTAGTCGAATTCAATAGCTTTAGTTCAAACCCGTAATTTAGTAACTTAAAAATATTAAAATTCAGAACTCATAAACTTTAAATTTTTTGATTATGTGGTCAAGTGACTATACAATAATAGAATTTGAGAGTGGCCATTGTTGAAAGAAAGCCTGAAATTTGAGTGCTAATTATCAAGTTTTCTTTTCCTTCACTTCTTGATATATAAAGTTGCAATCTTTAACATTCTATGTAACTTTCTTGTGTTCTTGTTGCTATACATAAGGGCGGAGTTAGAGTGTCAGTTATGGGCTTAAAAATAAATTTTGGCTCCGTGGTCCGTGACTATGCATACAATATAGAAATTGAGGGTTGCCACTGTTGAAAGAAAGGGTGAAATTTGAGTGGCCAATTATCAAGTTTTGTTTCACTTCTGTTCTTGATATATAAAGTTGCAATCTTTAACATTCTGTAACTTTCTATTGCTGTGGTATATGGGTTCGGTCAAATTCAGTAGCTTTAGGTCAAACGTTGTATAAATTTCAAAATCCATAAACTTAAAACTCTTGCTCCGCTAGCTGGCTGTGACTATATAATAATTGAAATTGAGCACTTGGCTTTTGAATATATCTTTTACGTGTACCAAAATTAGAAGGTGAGGTGCTTATTATAAGCTAGTTGACTAAATATAGAAAGCACCCATTACCCCCAAAAGGTGTGATTCCACTGTCATTGCAGGTTTTTTCCTATTTATACTTTCCATAATGTAAATGGTTTTTAAAAAATCATTTCTTTGTGCCACTAGTAAGTAATATTGCTGATTTTGTTCTACTTTTGGGGCTATCAAGTTCAAATTATTTATACGGGGTGGGGGGTGGGTGGGGTGCCTATAGTGCTGGTTACGGTTTTGCGTGAACTCATTAATTTTTGTAGATACTAAGAAATCTACTCAGTATTCTTAAAGTGTCTTGCTTTTGATCCCACCGTCACTTGTTATTGATTGTGTTTAGGTTATCACATTATTCTGTGGCTGTTACTGTTTTCTTATTAGTTGCTTTGTTTCTCCTCTGTCCTTTTTCCTTACTCGAGCTGAGGGTCCTCCGGAAACAAATGGTTTACGTACACTCTATCCTCCCCAGACCCCTCTTTGTGGGATTTCACTGGGTATATTATTGTTATTGTTATACTAAGAAATCCACTAAATATTTGATTGTGAACCCAATCTGTATTGTGATATTAACTTGAGGTCGCTATAGGAGCTCATAAACTTCAAATTTTGAATCAACACATCTGTTTATACTTTTGTTTGTCATAACTGTATCTCAAATATGATGTTTGGTTAAACTCATTTTGCAGAAGCCAAGAAACAGGTTATTTCTGTCTGAGTAAGGAAAAGTTGGTTTGCTTTGTTTGTGGTCTTTTAATAATCTTTTCCACAAAAGGGGAAGTGGGTAATATTGTTGAGAGTGGGAATCTACTACGAGTAATTTTTTTTTTATAAATTAAGCAGATTTTGGAAGGTGACAAAAAGAAAGACAAGAATCTTGGAATTGTTTTAGACAACCAAGGTTTTCTTCCTCAAAATGTCTGTTGCCTTGTTATGGGTTGTTTCTCCTTGTGAGGTCTCAAATGGGACAGGATTCTTGGAATCAGTCCGGGAGGGAAACCGGATAAATGATTCATCGAGACATAGGAATTTGGTGTCCAATGAGAGAACCAAGAGGGGTGGTGGAAAACAAAGGTGGAGTTTTGGAGGATCACAAACTGATAATGGACGGAAATTTTCTGTACAGTCCGCTATTGTGGCTAATCCGGCTGGACAACAGAGGATGACATCGGAACAGATGGTCTATGATGTGGTTTTGAGGCAGGCAGCCTTGGTTAAGAGGCAGTTGAGATATACCGATGAGTTAGAAGTGAAGCCGGACATACCTATTCGGGGAAATTTGGGTTTGTTGAGTGAAGCATATGATAGGTGTGGTGAAGTATGTGCAGAGTACGCAAAGACGTTTAACTTAGGTTAGTTTCTTTAATCTATTCATTCGTTCACCAAATTTTCATTTACTAATTATGACTATTTATATGCCTGTTTATGTAATTGATGAAGACAAAATTTGATCTTTGTTTGGTTATTCAGGAACTATGCTAATGACTCCAGAGAGAAGAAGGGCTATCTGGGCAATATATGGTGAGGTTTCTAGCCATTTAATATCGGATACGTACACAAACACATATGGTTAATCGTAGACAAAAATAAAAAGAACTAAAGTTTGAGTTTGATTTGTTATATTTCATAATTGATGCTAATAAAACGTATCATTCCTCCCTCTTTCTCCTCTTCAAGCTTTACTCTAGTGTTAAAAGGGAAAACTCCTTATAAAAAATGATTGTATGAGGATGAGGTTATTGCATATACAAACGAACTTCTTGAGTTGAATAGTTTCTCATTATGTTCTGTTTAAACAGTATGGTGCAGGAGAACAGATGAACTTGTTGATGGCCCGAATGCATCATATATTACTCCGACAGCCTTAGATAAGTGGGAAGATAGGCTAGAAAATGTTTTCAGTGGGCGGCCATTCGACATGCTCGATGCTGCTTTGTCCGATACAGTTTCCAACTTTCCAGTTGATATTCAGGTTAGTCTTCCAATTCTATGATCTTTATCTTTGTTTGATTCGAGTTTGATGTCGCTTTAGCTGAGTGCTTGTCCAATAGCATACTTCAGCCTTCTGGAAAATGTTTTTAGTTGGATCTCTAGTTCTGTTTCTCTTGTCCTAGATTCTACATACTCCGTTTTCTGGGAACTCTTGTTTTTTTTTCCGTTGTTTTGTATGTGAATCATAAGTTCCTTATTGTCTTTGCTCTTCACTACAATATTTTTGAGGGTTGCATGTATTTGGAACAGAAACGTTATTCATTCACATAATTTGATTTGCTTTCTTCAATGACATAAATTGTCTAATCTTTCGATATATGTTGCAGCCATTCAGAGATATGATTGAAGGAATGCGTATGGACTTGAGGAAGTCGAGATACAGAAACTTTGACGAACTATATCTCTATTGTTATTATGTTGCTGGTACGGTTGGGTTGATGAGCGTTCCAATTATGGGTATCGCACCTGAATCAAAGGCAACAACGGAGAGCGTATATAATACTGCTTTGGCTTTGGGAATCGCAAATCAATTAACCAACATACTCAGAGATGTTGGAGAAGAGTAAGTACGAAGCTATATTTTACGCACATAAAAGAATTTGCTAATATTTACATATCAAAAAAAAGAAAAATGAGCTGTCTGTTCAGTTATCCGGTTTATTTGTTTTTTTTATGTCAACATAATAGTAAAAAGTAATCAGTATAAGTCGTTCTGGGAATAAAATTGCAGAACTCAATTTAGCCTTGTTGGGAAATGCCACTTCTTTTGAGAGCTTAAAGCTCATTAGTTAGTCGTTAGAGGTGAAGAAATTCTTCGCTTTCCAGCTTTATTCCACCATAAAGTTGTGATATTTTCATTAATGGTAACAACAACATACCCTGTGTAATCTCAATAAAGTAGGATCTGGGGAGGGTAGAGTATACGCAGACCTTACCACTACCTTAGAGGTGGAGAGGCTGTTTCCGATAGATTCTCGGAAACAGGTAGAATAAAAAGGACTTTGTCTAGTGCACATCTCTAAATGATGAGAAAATTGCTTAATAGATATTGTTCAGGCCCCAAAAGTTGCATATCATGGAATTTCTTCCCCTTTGACATTATGACATATTAAACTTAGAAACATGATATCAGCTTCAGACACTGACGAGCCACGATGAATTTCTTTCCTTTTTTGAAAGTGCCATATTTTAGCTCTTAAGGCTTCCGTTGTTCTTATACATTGCTTTCCCTGCAGTGCCAGAAGAGGAAGAGTCTACTTGCCTCAAGATGAGTTGGCGCAGGCAGGTCTATCAGACGAAGACATATTTGCTGGAAGAGTGACCAATAAATGGAGAATCTTTATGAAGAAGCAAATCCAAAGGGCAAGAAAGTTCTTTGATGAGGCAGAGAAAGGAGTGACAGAATTGAGCGCAGCTAGTAGATTCCCAGTAAGCATTCATAAACTCTTATATGAATATGATTTGTTTTCGCGTTCTTAGATGATTATATTGCTTGTGTTGAGTACTTCTTGGTCGATGAAGTTGAGAGGAAAGGTTTCTAAGTTTTAACGACTTTTACCAGGTGCCATGTTATCTGCTACCAAATGTTAGGTAGTTGAGAGACCTTCATGAAATGTCTTGGATTGTTATTACTCTGTATATGTGAAAATCATTCTATTAGATCTAATAAGCACATCGTGTTGTAATTGATAAAAATTCTATAGCTCATATCTTTAGTATTCTCTTATTTATTATTATCCGTGTCTATTACTTTGGTAGAATAACCCCACCAATTCTTTGACTCTGGACGGGCTAGGATTCTAACCTTATGTCAGGACCTACAAACCAACGGATAACATTGCTTTGAGCTTGCAGTTCTGAAATGGCTCGGATTGCTATTATTCTGGATATGACAAAATCACTCTATTAGATGTCGAATAAATACATTCGACCTAACAAGTACCTTGTTTTAGAATTACAATATCCCATAGCTCGTATCTTTAGTATTCTCTTTATTTATTACCCGTGTCTACTATTCTAGGAGAATAATCTCTTCCGTTCCTCGGTTTTTTCAGGTGTGGGCATCTTTGGTCTTGTACCGCAAGATTCTCGATGAGATTGAAGCCAATGACTACAACAACTTCACAAAGAGAGCTTATGTGAGCAAAACAAAGAAGTTGATTGCATTACCTATTGCATATGCAAAATCTCTTGTGCCTCCTACAAGAACTGTGTCTCTTCTAAGCTAAAGCATGAAATCAAGATATATATATAAATCAAGGCCAATAAAGCAATATACATTAGGAAAAAAAAAATATTGTTGTATTGATATACATGTATATCATAAAAAAAGTTAGATCATAGTAAAATTTAATATAACAATCTCTTGTAGTTGTGTCATCACTATCTCAAATCCTTTGAGGGAAAACTTTCAACAGTTATCTGACGGGTTTTTATTCTTGGCAACGATAATTGGTACACCAAATTCTTTTTTGGTTCATTGGATAAATAAGGAACTATCTAAGGGATGATGCTTGTGCAATTTTGCTAAGCTAAATTGATAAAACATCAGAAAATGATTTCTGCCTTGCAAAAATTAGACACACTTAGTCGATGGAATTATTTTAGAAAAAAATAAATTATTTTAGAAAAAAGTCAATTTAGCCACAAATACCAAAAAAAATTCAATACTTATCTCTATTCTATATATCTTTTTTTTTACTTTGATTTTATATCATAAAAATTGTCTGCATTTTAATATGAGTTGTAATCCAACACTTTTATATTTAAATAAATTTATATATAAAAAAATTAGAAAGATAAAGGTAAAATTTGAATTAATACTTACAGTTTTGGAGGTGATTATAACTTTCCTATTTTTACCATATTTAAATTATTTAAAATTATCAACAAAAAAGATTTTATCGGAACAAAAAATTTAAAATTTAACATTTGAAAGTTAAAAGATTATTTTGAAACAAAAAAATTAAATTCGATAGTTGTAAATTAAAAAGATTATATCAGAAAAAAAGATTAATTTGATATTTGAAAGTTATCAACTCCTAATATATCTCAACTACTTCCGACTTTCACATTCTAAATCAAAACATTCAGAATAAAAAATCAAATGAAAATGACCAAAAAAAAGTAGTCGAGATACTTGATTTTTCCGTTTTTAAAAATACTCGATTTTTAAGTTTTAAAAAATAAATTTAAATTATTTAAATCTGTAGTTATGGACGACATGACACATGGCATCACCACAAAAATTAAAAATGTCAATTGACAAATAATAAAAAATGTTAAATAAGTAATGTGTAAAAAAAAACACATTAATGAGGGGTCAGTTAAAAGTAAAATCAACCAAAAAAAGAGAGACCCATTCTTTTCTTAATTATTTATAATTCAAAAAAGCAAGTTTCTCAATAAAAGACCAAAAAAATACCAAGGCTATAATAAACACTACAACTCATGAAAAGGTAAATCTTTGCATATTTAATTTCTGTTATGATCTTTTTTTTTTAACTAACGAAAATGCACTAATTATTTAACATTATGCATTGTTTTACATGTCTTAAGTGGTGGACATAAATTGAAAATCATGGCTAAAATTGATTTGAAACTTAATAATAATTTCTTCAGTAAAGTTATTGAAAAATAATAATAATTTTTAGAATCAGTTATCGATTAAAAGCTTAAGAGTTATTATCACGCAATCATGAAGCGAACACTTTCTATTACTTTGATCTTCAAGTAAAAACTTGATCACAATAAATATTTATGAAATCCGTAAGAAATAATCATACTTGATATCATTGTGCCATTATTTAATTATTTATTTTGGTTATCATTAGTATTATTAGTTATTGTCATGAAAATTGTTTTGTTTGATTGATTGAAGTTTGTGAGAGGTCTTACTTTTTCTATTCAACAAAATTATTTTTAAAAATTTCAATATGATTTGATCCACAGGAGTTGTAAAGGATTGATGCGAGGAATCAATTAGAGTTGAGTGCTCTTAATCTTTACTTAATTTGCGGGATAACACGTGAATCAACTTTAAAAACACAAAAAAGACAAAGATTACCGGCATAAAATTTATTTTCATTAAATTTGTAGTTTTATTTTTATTTATGTGAGGATTTATCAATTTTATAGTACATAAACAGTAAAATTGTTTTTTTCTGAAATCTTTGTAATATAAAAGGATAAAATTATTTGTATTTGATTTTGAGATGAGGAGTATTTTTAATTTAATTAAAATCACAAAATTTATATACGGGTGTTAGTTTTTTTTAATGTGGGGTATTTTTATACGTGTATTGTTAATTATTATTTTTTATATAGAATATGAATTAATTAAAAGATAAAAATAAATTATACAGTTTTGAAGATGGTTATAATTTCCACACTTTCTCTTATGTCAATTTCTAACAAATACTTCTTGAATTGAAAAATTATACTTATTTAACTTTGCCATGAATTGACAGATAACTTTTGAGCATGAATTGAAAAATATCTTTTTCTTGAATTTTAATTTAAAGATAATAAATTTTCACACACAAAAGAATAATAGTTTGCTATCTTAACTACTTAAAAGTTAAAAACTATTATGCTTAATACTTCTATTTTTTTTCATTACATACGATAATTGGGTATTAATTTGACTTTCAATATGAAATATAAAATTAAGTCTTACATTTTTAATAGAAAAGTAAATATTTTTTTTTACGAACACTTGAAAGAGCATATGGTTGTGAAACAAAATTTAATATGCTCAAACAAATAATTTATATGTGCGAACATAATGTATAATATAATTATTTTTTAAAATATTATTCACGCATCGCGCAGAAGTGTATACTAATATAATTAATACCACAAAATTAAAAAAAGTATTTTAATACATTCTATATATTTTTAATTTAAAATAGCAAAATTTAAAAATCTTTTCAACGTTTTCAAACTTTATATTCAATAAAAAATCAGACATGGAAATTGAAACGGGGAATACGATGGTTTGATGAGTATTTGATGGTTTGGGCCAAACAAATAACTCAGCAAAAAGAACATTTTACACTTTCCAATGAAGTACTAAGTCTAATCCAACCTTTCAACTTTAGTCCAAATAAAAGGGTTGTGTAGAAAGGCATATAGCCATTTATTTAAATTTATCATTATATTCTATTTAAACCATTCGAGCTAAGTTTGTTTTAATTGAATTTTAATTTTTAATAAAGGGTTTCAATTCGATATTTTTTATTCAAATTTTAATTTATTTTTTTGTGATCTCATTCGGCTATTAAGTATTCTATAAAATATGTATTCTCCAATAATTTTATACATTCGTTTCAGATGAGGGGTATAAAATGGTGATCTAATGATATATATTGGTGGAATTGATATGTTGTGATTATGAATTTATTTTGAACATGTGAAATGACTATGTTGACGTGAGATAGGAAAAAATATTGTTGTTGTCATGTTATTGTCGTGAATTATATGAACATGAATTGATTGCATTGGTTCTGACATATTGTGTTGAGACTGAAAATGATATGAAACAAAAGGGGTCGGGTTACACGCTCTGTGGCAGGTATTATGAAATAAAGGGGTCGGGCCATACGTTCCGTGACAGGTATTATGAAACAAAGGGATCGGGCCACACGCTCCGTGATAGGATATATATATATTGAGGGGATGAGCCACACGCTTCGTGGCAGGTTACATGGATAGAAATGTCCCCCATGGGTTTCAAACTGTAATTCAGCGGATGTGTACCGATAGGACAGACATGCATCATCTCATTGCATTGCATCACATTTTGTTGATATTTGTGAATTTGTGTTTACCCCTTTATTGCTCGGTATATGCTGAACTTGACTTGATATAATTCATTGATGAAACTATTGATGAGTATTCGTGGACTGTATTACTGTTATTATTGTACAAGTGTAGAGTTGGGCTGGTTATATGCAGGTTGTAGTTAAGGAGGTTCGGTTGGGAGGACATGAGTACTTGTGTCTATTGAGCTTTGCTTAGTTTTAGTTGTTCACTTGCTGAGTACCGTATTGTTTGGTAGATTTTACACTTATGTAGGTTGTGAGCCCGGACTTGTTTGATCTCCTAGTGTTTCCACCACATCCGAGGCTATCATTTCGAGTGTTGAGGTAGCTGTTACATCTATCTAGTGGACACCTCTTACTCTTTTATTATGTTTTAGTCCTACTCTAGAGACAAAGACATTGTGACTATATTTTCTTTCGTACTTCGGTAATTTATTAGTGGCTTGTATACGTGACAATCAGTCTTGGGGGATTTTGAGATTATTTATTTGTTTTTGACTAAGTTAAACCTTGTTTTATCTCAATTACTTCCGCATTTACTTTCCGTTGAGTTTTAGACTGACTTGTCTCGGTGGATTGAGATGAGTGCCAACACACTCGGATTCGGATCGTGACAATCTTATTATTCTTTCTCTCTCCATCCATCTTATTGTCACCACCGTAGTCACCATCTCATTGCCACCGTTGTTCATTTTTTTTCCACATTTTTTCTTTTTCCCTTTATTTTTACTTTTAAGGACGGTTTCGCTTTGGTTTTGAGAATTTTAAAAAAAAAATATTTAAGTTGTTGAAAAAAAAGATTATGCAGAAAATCAAACAAATGCAATAATTATTGCAATAACTATCATAACTGCTACAACAATTACAATAGTTGCTACAATAATTGTTGCAGCAAATATCGTAGTTGCTACAACAACCACAACAATTACTTGATTTTCTACAATAACTTTAACAATTATTTGAGTTTCTTTAGCAATTTATTAAATTATTATAGCAACTTCTGCATAGTTGTTGCAGCAACTTCGATAATTATTAATTTTTTTATTAGAAAATGAAGTGTAGGAGGAGCTGGTGAAGAAGAGAGAGGTTGTGCAAGAAGAGAAGGCCGGTGATGTTGATGATGGCAGTGGAAAAAGAGGTAACAGTCGTGTTGGCGATGATGAAGGAGGAGGAGAAGTAGAAAAAAGTGATGATAGAGAAGGAGGTGATAGTGAGAGGGGAGGAGGGGGAAAAACATGACGGTGATGGAGGAAAAGGTGACGGCAATAGCGGAGGAGATGATAGTGGTGATGGCAACAACTGCGACGGTAGGAGGGGTAAGAATAATGTTGGCGGTAGAGGAGGGGGAGGGGGAGTAGTGGAGGTAGGGATGGGGTGTGGGAGGAGGGGAGGTAGGGATGGGGAGGGGTGGGTGGGTGGATGGAGTGGGAAGGAGAGTGGAAGGGTCTTTGTGTAAATAATAAAATTTGAGGGTTTTAAAATTAGTGTCATTAATTCTAATCTTAAAATTGTCACCTCTATTCAATAATTAAGATTTGTGTCACATTTTCTTAGTTTTGAAACTTTTTTGTCACCTTTAAGAAAAAATCTCAAAGTTTTCTTCCTTACAACAGAAAAAACAAAATATGCATGTATTATCTATTATTATGCATTTTTGAATACTAATTGTTATTTGTTATGGTATAAACAAACAACAATTATGTTTCTTAGCTATTGTAATTAGGGCTGTACAGGGCAAATCGATAAACCGCACCAAACCGACAAATCGAACCAAACCGGAAAAAAAACCCGACTAGTGGTTTGGTTTGACTTGATTTGGTGTTTGGAAAAAAAACCCGACCATTATAGGGTTGGTTTGATTTTAACTAAAAAAAGTCAAACCGAACCCAAACCGACCCGATTATAGATATACTACTTTTAAATTATGTTATACATAAAAATATTTATTAAAATGTAATTTATAAATATTTTTAAAAATTTTTTCATAATTTTTATTTTCTTTCTTACATTTAGATTTGGACTTGAGAGCCCATCTAAATAATATACAAAAAAAAACTCATCTTATAAAATTATATTATAAAGTTAAAACTTCAAACAGTGTTCTGCCTCTATCTTATATGTTGATATTTTGTACTAGAACTCTTTTTAAGAAGCACCGCTCTGTGTTTTTTATTAGATACTATGAAAAACCCGAGAAACCCGAAAAAACTGAAAAACCCGAAAAACTCGAGAAAAATTAATATCGAAAAACCCGACTTTTATTGGTTTGGTTTGGTTTATAGATTTAATAACCCGACACAAATGGTTTGGTTTGGTTTGTAAAAAATCCGAACCAACTCGGTCCATGTACACCCCTAATTATAATGTGTAGAGGCTATTAATTTTATTTTTGTCAGTTATTGTTGCAAGTTTACGTCCTAATTGTTAGCTTAGGCCCTAATTATTTCCCGTTCTCAATATAATGAGTAGATTTATACAGTATATGCAATTACAATTAGTTAGAGTATTCTTTATTGGTTTGCATTCAATGTAAACTGAAATCAATTAAAACTTGATTATTGAAAATTCGCTTATTTGAATTATGTACATACAATGAGAAAAAACTGAGCAGAAAAATTAGTTTAGAATTCAACACCTATCACTTTACGTTTAGATTTCTTTTACCAATTAATGTTACTTATACTATTTCTCTTGAATCTTACATTCTTTTAACACGAAGTTCAGATAGTGTTGATGATTGCGAAGGCCAAATTTACTTGTGATTTGAGGTAATTGTTTTATATCTTTAGTTTATTTTTTAATTATAGAATAATAAACGATAGTTATTCAGTTATTCTTGATAGGCAATTGCAAATTCAAAGTTTGTTGAATTTACATTCTTTAATATGAAGTTTGGATCGCGCTAATGATTGCAGAGATAAATTTGCTTGTGATTTGAGGTAAACTTTTTATATCTTTAGTTTATTTTGAAGTTATAGAATAATAAACGATAGTGTATTCCTGACCGATAATGACAAATTCAAAGGTTTTTCAAAGCAATACAGTTTATATTTAATTATGGACACTTTGAGATATAATATATCACTAGGAATGTCTAGGTATAAATATTAGATTATAATTTGATAAACAATCGATGTAGCAATTAGTGCTTCGGCAAACCTTCACATTTTTATTGATAAATTAAGTTGAACATTAAAAAAGTTATCAAACTTTACATGTTCCATTTAGAAAAGTTTAAAAGTTATTAGAATTAGAGAAAATGGGTACCAAAGAAGTTAATCTTCTATATTATATTAAATGCACGAAAATTCTTAATAATATTGTTTGAATTTTTTGCCTTTGATTAAAAGACTCCATTTTAGATACTTTGATTAAAAGATTCTATTTTAGATAAAATTATCTTTTCACCATTAGCTCAATTATTATATCATTAGAATTTTTTTCCAACTAAAATAGACTTGATCCAAAAAATAATGTCAAAAAACTTTCAAAATAATAGGCAAAAAAGATTTTAAAAAATCTTTCAAAAAATAGGTAAAAAAGGTCCAAAATAATGTCCAAAAAAGAGGGAAAATGTCACGACCCAATCCATCGGGCTGTGCGGGCACCCACTCTACATCCCAAGTAGGAGATCCTTAACCCTTCTATAAAAAACATTGCAAAATTTAAATCAAAAACTTGAATAATTAAGTCAGGAGTTTATAGAAATATGTAGTAATACACTTACTATATTAAAAGCATGAAGACCCTTAAATTATTGATCGAACGTTTTACCCTTCTTTAAAAGATTTCGCTTTAGACAAAATTGTATTCACCATATTCCTTCAATTATAATATTATTATTTTAATAGTAAATATTGACTATATACGGTAGTTTTAGTGTTAGATTTCAAATTGGATTCCAAAGTCTTTTCTTATTTGAATGATATCAAAACACTTATTATTTGTTACTTATTAAATTTTGTGTCTTTGTACGTATTTGCATGAAATTGAAATACTTTTTAACTTCTAATTCCTTGAAATATTGTGTCGGTTATTAGAGTTTTATAGCCATACAACCTATAACACTGTATATGAAGTGTTTTGTCGTAACTATGAGGAACTAAATTTTCTTCATTATATAATTTTTTTTTAAAATTTAACTATATGTAACAACTTCAATTGTAGATGAACTAGGAGATTTAGCATATCTTTAGAAATTTTTAATAATAAGCTATAATGGATTTCCATTTTTATTTGTTACAGGTTCTAATAATTATCGCTCACACGAAGTATGATTAGGGGTGTTCATGGTTCGGTTTGGGTTGGTTATTGATTAAAACCATAACCAAACCAATTTAGTCGGTTTTTAAATGTCTAAAACCATAACCAAACCAAGTAAAATAATAACCACGGTTTGGTTATTATCGGTTTGGTTCGGTTTGGTTCGGTTTTTCGGTTTATTGTCGGAAAGACATGTTGATGGCAAATTAGGTCCACCAAACTTGCAACGTAGTTTATATTTACAAGAGCAAGTCAAATAGGGGTTCCAAAATACAAACAACTTTGTCCATAAATAAAAAAATTACATGTTTAAACTAAACTAACTAGATATTAGAGAATCCATAGACCATAATATAATCAAAAGTACATCTTCCTTAGCTTAAGCTCCAAACTAATCAATGCTCAAAACAATAGGGTTTTTACTTTCTAGGGCTATTCACATAGTTGGAAGTGAAAATGTAAAAGGAAAAGAAAGAGTAGGGTTTTTACTTTCTAGGGCTATTCACATAGTTGGGCTTCAGAGTTGAGAGTTGAGAGAGTTGGGCTTGGATTGGGCTTGGATTGTTGGACATAATAAGTATATTAAAATTAAATTAATAATTAAAAGGTATAAAATATTTTTAATTATTTATGAAAAACTAATATTATACATATAAATAATTATAATTTTTATGTATATAATTATCGGTTTGGTTCGGTTATTTATTCGGTTATTTTTTACTATAACCATAACCAAACCAAATATTATCGGTTATTCAAATTTAAAACCAAACCAAACCAAACCAAACTGAATATCGGTTTTTTTATTCGGTTTGGTTAAATTTTCGGTTTGGTTTTGGTTTTAACCAAAACCGTGAACAGCCCTACAGTATGATCAATCAGTTTTTTAGAGGTATTTTTTTTTATCAATTCAAATAATTCTTTTTTTGTTTCTTCCTCATCATCATCTATGGGCGGCATTGAATTCTTGGTTGAAATTGTTGTTGTTATTATTGTTATATGTTGTCATTATTACGGGTGAGAGGCTTTGATAATTAAGATGTATTGAATTCATTGGGTCTATTTGTAGAATTGTAGTGCAACTGAGGTCTGGAACCATAGCTGATGCATTATCTCCTTTAACCTGAATCGTGATTATAAAGATATGAGCCTTAAAATACCACGAACAAAAAAGGTATTATCCAAAACTATTTATATTTTAAAATATCAAAATTCTTTTAATATAGTCCTATTTTCTTTACTTTTAGTTTGTTGACTCTTTTGTGTGGTGATTTCTATATAAAGTCCCTCCCTCCTCTTTTAGGTTGGTTAAGTTGATTTGAATTGAGGTCGCCTGTTGACTTAGACTGATGGGCAAGTTCCTCTGGTAGAAGAAAGAAAATACCTAGCGATTTAAATGATTAGATAGTTAGAAGAACTAATTTTTTAAAATAGAGGTCAATAGATTTTCTTAAAGTAAGTTGCCTACTTATATATAAATTGTCAGTTTTAAATCAATTAGACTTTTACTTTATATGAAAATAATAATTTACAATTCTATTTAAGTAATATTTTGGATCAAATTTTACGTGAAACATACGACCTCTTAATTGGGGTATACATTCGAGAATTTGAGTTGTTTCATCAATCATATTTATGATGAGTGGATAAAGTGAAGATCAAGTTCAAAAACATCAATTATTGGCCTGTAAAATAAAGTTTATCACTATGTCCATATACATGATAATTGATATGTTTTCCTACTGCTTCATGTAATAACATGTATAGTTGTCAACAAAATAAATGTTGTATTCATTTAGCGTCCAATTTCTATTTCATGTAATCTGTTTTCTTTGTATATGATTTTTAATTGATTTACGCACAAGGCCTTTAGCAAAATGTTGTTCTCCTTTTCTATGGTTTGAAAGTAAATTTTACATTAGAAGAAATAGTTATTTAATTTTTTTTTTAATATTTAAAACTTGAAAATTCATTGAGCTTTCGTTATTAAATCTTTCCTTATTTGAATTATGTCTAAAATTTAGGATTTTCAATTAAAATTTCACTTTATATAAATCTTTAAAAAGTCAATTACTTGGAACGTTAGTACTACAAAAAAATTGGTATATGTGCTTTTGAAGTAGTTTCTGTTTTGAAATTGATAAGTAACATCTAATGGTACTCCAATTGTATTCCCAATGAGCTAACATAATTTTCAAAAAATTATGTCAAATTTTTTGAGAATTTTTTTTACTAATAGAGTACTTAATAATGTACGTGAACATACAATTAGGAATGTAGTTAGGAGCGCAGTTACCTAAATATTTTAAAGCATTTCAAAGTTTTATTAAATGTACATTTTTCTCCCAAATTAATGTTTAAACTAACTTTATATATAGTACTTACTAATTTATATAATTTTATTCCCCAAAATATAATCCTTCTATCAAAGTGTAATCCATGTTTTGACTATTTATAGCTTCTTAACTATTCTGACAATCTAAACTTATGAATAATGAATATTTTTAGAACCCAATTTATGGGGGTAAAAATATCAATATTGAGAATTTTAAAATGAATTGAAATTTATTGTATAACAATATTATTTTTATTTGAACAATACTATATAACTATAATTTCTTTCGTAATTTCCTTTTTGTACCAGGCTGGTTTTGAAGGAAATTCGCCCACGCTAATGTAATAATATAACAAAAGGTACAGTCGATTTACACGATGACATTAAATCATATGCAAAATAATAATAGGACAGTAGGTCTCTGCAGACGTATGATCCTTGATATTCAACTTTAACCTTCATAAATGAAGGATGTGCTTTAAAATTTATTTTAAAAAATAATATTCAATATATTTGAGATATGCAATGAATACTAAATAAAGAAGAGTGTAAGATAATCCTAGACATTAGGTTATATTTATTTTTTTGTAACATGATTTTGCACGTAGACGTTAAATGTTACACTAGAAAGAGGAACATCATTGCCTATAATAAAAGTTTAATCATGATAAATCAACCAAAGCGATAGAACTAAAGAAACATATGCCAAAAATATCATTTATAAAGAAATATTATCGGAATAAAATACAAATATTATGTAACTAATATAAATAAGTTTAACATTTTTGCAGGTTAAAAATATATTTCATGTAGTTTATGCACAATTATAACTCTCATTTTCCATCATTTAAGCGAATATTTGCACTCATTTTAGTGTTAATTGCTATTCTTCAACAATCCATTTTTGTACGTATTTTCTGCTAATTAGTTGATGTAATATACATGTACAACACCTATCTACTATAATTAGAAGAACACACATTTTTGCTAATTAAATGAATGTAATGTTGCATATATTGTAAAAATTTATACTAACGTAACATATATGTGCAAAACACGCACACTAAACTAAATTAGTAAATCAAGAAAAAAAGAAGAAGATACTATTAAGAGTTTGAGTGTTGCTTGTGTATTTGTTTGCTTGAAACTGTATTAATTCACCCTGTATTAATAATTAATTAGCTCAATAGCTATTTGCTCTAATAAAAAGCAAAGTCACGAATCAATATAAAACAAATTGATAATCAAATAAATTATCATTATAATAATACTTAGGGCTCAAAGTAGGATTGTACAGGGCAAATCGATAAACCGCACCAAATCGACAAATCGAACCAAAGCGGGAAAAAAACCCGACTAGTGGTTTGGTTTGATTTGATTTGGTGTTTGGAAAAAAATCCGACTATTATAGGGTTGGTTTGATTTTAACTAAAAAAAGTCAAACCGAACCCAAACAGACCCGATTATAGATATACTATTTTTAAATTATGTTATAAATAAAAATATTTATTAAAATGTAATTTATAAAAAATTTTAATTTTTTTTTATAATTTTTGTTTTCTTTCTTACATTTAGATTTGGACTTGAGAAGCTCATCTAAATAATATACAAAAAAATCTCATCTTATAAAGTTATATTATAAAGTTAAAACTTCAAACAGTGTTCTGCCTCCATCTTATATGTTGATATTTTGTACTAGAACTCTTTTTAAGAAGCACTGCTCTGTGCTTTTTATTAGATACTATGAAAAATCTGAGAAACCCGAAAAAACTCCAAAAAATCTGAAAAATCCGAAAAAACCCGAGAAAAATTGATATCGAAAAACTCGACTTTTATTGGTTTGGTTTGATTTATAGATTTAATAACCCGACATAAATGATTTAGTTTGGTTTGTAAAAAATTCGAACCAATCCGATCCATGTACACCCCTAGCTCAAAGTATCATTATTTCTAAAATCTCATTGAAATAGTAAATAAGTATAATTTTCGGATCCCAAACAAATCTATGATCTATAAAATTGGGTGGTTAAAATTTAATGATTATTGAGAGCACAAGCAAAAGTCAAGTCAAAATAGTGAAGAAAAAGAAACCCTAAAAAAGTGGTCTTTGGGTTGACTGAAATGGCTGCTTTTTTTCTTCTTCTGAAAATTAAAGCTACGGTGGGGGTGTGGGGTGTATTTGGTTCCAAAAGTTTTCACATCCACAGTTTGGTCTTCTAGAGTGAATATTTTGCAATTATTTTCATGTTTATATGATTAAAAAATATAATTTAAAATATTAATTAAAGTTAACATAGAGTACCCGTATAAATTGGGATAGAAGGGACAATGTAATTTTAAAAATTCGTCCTTTCTTTTGTTATCCCATATTAATTAAATTGTATCACATAAAATAAATGAAAAAACAACGGTCCGGTACAGTAAAGCTTCCTCTATGCACAGTGTTCGGAAAGGATCCAACCATAAGGGCCTATTATACGTAGTCTTACCTTACTGTTTCCGCGGCTTGAAAAAAATAATAAATAAACGGATGAAATATATAGCACATACATTTCTCTCACTTAATTATGATGAATTTATATAAATATATATTTTTACCTCATTAAATCACTTAATTATTATGATAAGTATATTATGGTAAGTATATTGGAGTAGTATAAACACCTTATGTGGTGGGGTTAATTAAGTTTTTTTCTTAGATAAAGGCAAATTTGTGTTTTTTAACCTATTTTGGGTAATCCCACTTGCCTTTTGATATTAAGATTCAATGATGGTAGGTATGAAATACGAGTTTAAATTTTATGCAATGATAATATAAATAATTATTTATGCGACAATACTATGTAAATTTTGAGTTTATTTTTCTAGAGACTATAGTAACATGGTAGAGATCATAAACATGATAAAATCGTCCATGACATTTTACACGTATATATAGTCATTGATTTGGTCAAATTTAATTTGGTATATGCTGAAATTTTGCAATAATTTTTCTCCCTTCTTGGAAAACTTTTAGTAATGCATTAGATAACATATACTAGCATGTGATTGTGATTAATATTATTTCAACGTGGTTTACGTTATTTGAGCATGTTTTTTCTTTCTCAATATATGAAATTAAAGAAAGACCGTCAAGAAAAAAAGAAAATAAATAGAAAGTCGTATAATATTAGTCTTTTTGGGCTTTCTAATTGGTCAAAAAGAAAAAAAACGTGAAATAGCAAAGTTTATCAGCTTGAGATTTTTAAAGTAAATTAACTCCCTCCGTCTCAAAATAGTTGTCGTATTATTTCTCATTTACTCGCTACTTAAAACAGCGTAAGGGTCGTATTTTGACTATTTTTGTCGTTTAAAATATTTCATAATGTTATCTCTATCCTCGATAAATATTTGTTATAGATCTATGCCATTGGACCCCCTTTTTTTTATGTATATATGCACACACGATATAAGAGATTGTATCAACACGAGCCTAATATATGTTACTTTGTTTGTCCCAATTTATGTGCTTGTAGCCTCTTATTAGATATCAAAAGTTGTGTGCTTACACCTTCTTATTAGATATCAAATATTTTAAATTGTTTATTATTTTGATTTTAGTATTTTTACGTAATTTTTAAATATACAATAAAATATTTTAAATTCTTAATTATTATAATTTATAACACTTTTAGCATAATTTTAAATATATAATAGACTAAAAAATAAAGCATTACAAATAAATTAAAAAATGAAGATATTAATCAGTAATCAATTTTTTAAAGTGTATTCCACCTTTAGCTTGGAGGCAGACAACCCAAACAGATATATCGTCCAAGAGCTATGTGCTTTTTAGCCTCTTATATACGAAAGAATATATGATTAAGCCAAAATTCACACATAGTTTATACAATTTGCATAGGATGGTTAATAATTAGAAGTACTATTGATATTTAAACATGTAAGCAATTTCTGTTCTTTAACTACTAAATGAAGAAAAAAAAAATTATGTTCTTTAAGAAAGTGTTGGGATTTTGAATATACAGACGTATAAGAAAAGTATTTGACTCTGGGTGTGTTCGATCAGAAGCAAAATGTTTTCTCGATTTTTTTTTTGGTATGTATCGGAAATTATCTTTTAAGAAAATAAGTGAGTTTCTTACTTATTTTTTTTTGTGTTTGGTACGTAAGCAAAAATAATATCCTAAAAGCATTTGCATATGTAATCTAGACAAATACTAAAGAAGATTGGGGCGGCGGGTAACTAATTGTTTGGATGGTTGTTACATATCATTTTATAATATATCGTATTGCATTGTATTGTTTTGATGAATATTATATTTAGATATATTGCATCATTTTTCGTTGTTATATAATGTCACACATCAACAATTTGAAAGATAAGCCTACAATAAAAAAAAAAAGTAGGGTACTATGGGGTAGAAAAGATAGGGTAACTAAAATAGTATTATAACAAAATGATTAAAAAAAAAGGAGATATCAATACAATCATATCAAATCAATTGTTACATAAAATTAGATTTTTCGTCATTATATAATGATTAATTTAATAATATAATATAATAAAATGTAAAAATTAATCAAAATAAATTAATGACACAACACAATACAAAAGGTAACAACCATCCAAACAAGTTGTATGGATGTGGGGTGGTGGGAATTGGGCTACGGAGGCGGGTTGAAGATGAGGTGTATTGATAGGACACAATTAGTCAATGTAAAATGTTACTTGTAAAACTTATTTTTTCGCTTTCACTAAAAAGATATTTTTTTCAATTTTAAAAAATTATTTTACTAAAAAAATTTATTTTTAAAAAATTGACTGCTTGGTTTATACATTTTAAGTAGTCAAATACTTGTATATAAATATATTAAGTGAGGATAAATTAAACTTGTGGCATTTTTGATTTATAGATTTATAAAAGACCAATGATCACGTGCCAACTAGAACTATATAAATCATAGTGTTAATTTGGAAAATTGATTGTTGGAATATTTAGGTAAAATGAAATTCACTTCATGCCTAATAATACAATTGTGAAGCATCAAATTAAGATTAAATATCGTAAATCGAATGAATTATTAAACAATAAAAATGAAAACAAATTGCATAATCGCAACCAACTTATTAATGAATTAAGAGGACGTACAACATTATCATCCGCTTAAATCTATCATTGAAGATTGCTTAATCACAGCCAAACATTGCACAATTAGGTTATCTAAAATATAATTATAGATGTTAATTGGATTATATCATGAAAAATAGGAGTTTTGTTTTGTGCATTGATGTGTAAAAATATTTACAAAATCAAGTAAAAAAAGATTTAATTTTAAGTTTTATACATTATTAGTGTATTAATTTTTTAATACCACCCGATAATCCAAAGAATTTGTACAGGTAAACCACTTTTAACTGTGGGATTTAATATCTGATAAATGAAATATATATGCTATCTGTGTAATAACAGATAAGATAAACTGATGATACAAATTAAAAGTCATTTACGCCAATGATGTATATATATATATATATATATATAACTTAAAGAAAGTTTAAGTTTTATTCATTATTGGTATAACAATTTTTTATACTATCAGATCATTAAATTCAAATGATAGATTTTACAAATTACAAAGGTAAATCTCATCTAAACGTGAGAAATATACTACATGCAACAAGAAGTAAGATGACATGATGGTGTACAATGTACATTATCAATGTATATATATTACTTATCATAAAATCATGCACTAGCTAGTAATTAAATCTCTTGATAATTATTAATAGATAAGTAATTTAGTAAAAACAGTAATTAATTTATTATTACTAGTTGAAGCTTATTAATTTTAATTTTTACACTATCATCAGTGCATATAAGATTGGTGTTTAGTTAGGCCAGCCAAGATGAAGTGGTGAGGTCAAAGCAGCCAAAACTTTTTATATGAAAGAACAACCACAAATTGGAATTAAATTATGAAATAAATATGATTGAATTTTAATATTATTTAGTACACAAATTCATTGCAATTTCACTATTTTTTCCACCTATAAACAACCATTTAGGGACCCATAATGGGCCACATAGTCTTGACTCTACACTTGTTTTTTCCTCTATATAAATTTCCCATCTTAGTTGCATCTTTTGCATACAAATTCTAAATTACCTCACTACATTTTCATCTTTTCAACAAATTTTAATACTTGTTGAAAAGCACAACTTTTACTCTAATCTTATGGATAATTTACCAAAATATGGAGCAAATTATGTGCCTCTTACTCCCCTCACCTTCTTAACAAGAGCCTCAAAATGTTATGCTAATAGGACCTCTATCATCTATGGCAATGTCCGTTTCACTTGGAGGCAAACCTATGAGCGTTGTTGTCGCCTTGCTTCCTCTCTCCGATCCCTAAACATTGTCAAGAACGACGTGGTAAGTACAACAAATCAATCGATTATCCTTTAAACATGATTGATTTAAGTTATATATGTTGAATGTGTGAAGATCTGATGCATTATCGATACGTAGTTTAACATGGTATATATCTCATGTTAGTTACTACGAGTAATACTTATTATAGAGATTTACATGTACTTACAATAAGTGACCTGATTCTATAAGCATTTCATTACAAAAAATAAAGAAAGAAAGAAAAGGAATTAGCGACAGACAATTTTTGCTGCTAAATAACAAAAATCTATCGCTAATTCATTTTACATTAGGTTAGCGACAAATTATAAAATAAATCATGTTAGCTATGGGCTATTTAGTGACAGATTAGAGACAAATTTCATAACTAATTCCTTCTTGTTGTGTTTTTCAAGTGTTTTCACAGTATTAGTGTATAAATATAACCTCTAACATGACTAATGTCTTTGAGACATTTTTTTTAAAGCAACATGCTAGCATTTTTACTTAATATGCTTGACTATAGTTTTCCTCAACCAAAATTAACACATGAACATGAAAATAAGCAATAATATATAAACATATAGTACTTAATTATCTTTGCTTATATATGTAGGTTTCAGTCTTGGCACCAAATGTTCCAGCAATATATGAGATGCATTTTGCTGTGCCAATGGCAGGGGCTGTGTTGAACACAATAAATACAAGGCTAGATGCTAAGAACATTGCAATTATTCTCAAACACTCTGAAGCCAAAGTATTTTTTGTTGATTATGAGTACCTAAAAATTGCTAAAAATGCCCTTGAACTACTTGCAACATTCGAAATGACAAGAATACCCCTTGTTGTTGTCATCGATGACATCGACTCCCCTATCGGAATCCGGCTAGGTGAGCTCGGGTATGAGCAACTCGTGCACCAAGGAAATCCGAGTTACGTCCCCGAAGAAATCACCGACGAATGGGATCCAATCACCTTGAATTATACATCAGGTACTTACTATTGAAAATGTCTGATCGTTTCATCTAAGAATTTAAATTATTATAAGTAGTGCTTCCTCTACCCAATTTATGTGACACTCTTTTTTTAGCACGTCTTAATAAAACCTTTTTATAGTTAGTAACAATTTAGCTTTACCCTTAATAAGATGATTTATAACCACAAATACAACTATCGCTTAGTTCAGAACATAAGTTTTAAAACTTTTTCTTTCTTTCTTAAATTCAGTGTCAAGTTAAATACCATTATATAAATTTAGACGAAAAGTATTTTTATTAACTTAATTATGTCTTCAACAGGTACGACGTCAGAGCCTAAGGGTGTTGTGTATAGTCATAGAGGAGCATTTTTGAGCACTTTGAGCCTATTATTAGGTTGGGAAATGGGTACTGAGCCAGTGTACTTATGGTCATTGCCAATGTTTCATTGCAATGGATGGACTTTCACATGGGGCATAGCAGCACGTGGTGGGACAAATATTTGCATTAGAAACACAACTGCCCATGAAATGTACACAAACATTGTGTCACATAATGTTACACACATGTGTTGTGCACCTATTATTTTCAACATCTTGCTTGAAGCCAAGCCACATGAGTACAAACCCATAACCACACGAGTCCAAATCCTCACGGGTGGTGCACCACCACCCGTTTCGCTTCTCGAGAAAATCGAGAGGCTCGGTTTCCACGTGGTCCATGCTTACGGGCTCACGGAGGCCACTGGCCCCGCCTTTTTGTGCGAGTGGCAAGATAAATGGAATGAATTGCCGAGTGAAAATCAAGCTAAGTTGAAAGCGAGACAAGGGGTTGGTATATTAACCCTAGCCGATGTCGATGTGAAAAATTTTGATAACATGGAGAGCGTGCCACATGATGGAAAATCAATAGGAGAAGTGTGCTTGCGCGGGAGCAGTATTATGAAAGGGTATTTCAAAAACGATAAGGCGAATTCTGACGTTTTCAAAAATGGTTGGTTTTTTACGGGTGATGTTGGTGTAATTCACCAAGATGGATATTTGGAAATTAAAGATAGAAGTAAAGATGTTATAATTTCTGGTGGAGAAAATATTAGTAGTATTGAAGTTGAAAATGTTATAATGAAGCATAAAAAGGTAGTAGAGGCATCTGTTGTGGCTATGCCACATCCAAAATGGGGTGAAAGTCCATGTGCATTTGTAATTTTGACCAAAAATTCACAAATTAAAGAAGTGGACATTATTGCACATTGTAGATCAAATTTGCCAGGATTTATGGTGCCAAAAAAGGTTAAATTTGTTGAAGAATTGCCCAAGACTGGAACTGGGAAAGTACAAAAAAATCATTTGAGAACAATTGCTAAAACATTTGTTGTGTCACAAAAGTCAAATCAAACAAGCAAAAATACAAGTCAAGTCAACAGAGAAAAGCCAAGATATTATGAGCAAATTCTTGCTTTGTCTCGTCTATAATATATAATATCATAATGTAATATTATAATATTTGGACTTTTGTTATTATAATCAAGTGTTTGAATAGTAGTATTATATACTTTTGTGGCTGCTGTGGAGTTTTTAGTTTAATTAATCAATCATGTAACTTTTGGTGACATCTCTAAATGGAGTTACTAGTGACGTTTGTCTTGCTTACGCTATCAACTATTTCAATTTCGAAATTCGAAATTTAAATAAATCTATATATCTGTAACGGTAATTTTTTCATACATTTTAAAAATATTTTGAATTCTCAATTATTACGTTTGTCTTGAAGATTCCATGCCTAAATAATATAGTCAAACTTAAATTATTTGACTCTCAAAATTTTAATTATGTTACATAAATCAAAATATTTTATTGTATTAAAAAATTATTAAATTTTATTTACTTATTAGGAAAATCACTAAACTTTCTTTAAAAGTGGGATAATGTTTAACAAATTAGGAAGAAAAAGTGATGGTCTAATTTAGACCAGTCCATTTGGCATTTAATGGGCTTGGGCTGCACCGATCCGAAATCCTTCCACTGCAAAGAGAGGGCGGTCCAGTATAGTACTGGCCCAAACCCTATCATTTGGACTAATCCAATGTTCCATCACCTTAAAGCTTTCATTTGGGTTATAAGCTCACATTACTAAGGTCGGCATACAATTATTTAATTCTCAACTTTATAAACTGTATTTATAGCAACAAAAGTTTTCATTCAATTAATTAAACAACAAACATTTTCTAAATACACTTGATTAATGCTATCATGTCTAACTTTCTCTTTCTTATTTATGTACTCACATTAGTTTTTTAAATCACAAAAAAATTCAAATAAATCCAAGCAAATCATGGTTTTTCCTTATTATTAATATCATGTATGAGCAAATATTTTGTTGGCTTTTGAATACCAGTAAGTAATTACATTCATGATCTCTAATTATGTGTCATACAATATAAATTTAAATTATGAGTTATGACATTATCTAGAATAATTTTGCCTAGGTGTTCCCCTCTCTATTCCATATTAAATAAATTTGTGAGACAATGCACACTTATTAAGAAAATAGTTTAGAACGTAAATTAAACATCACTTTCCACTTTTATCCTATTAGTAATAGTCAAACTATTCTTGAAAATAGAAATAATTTGAAGTAAAATCATAAATATAAGTAATTAACTCTCTTGAACTTATCACCTAGCAAATGTAAATGAAGAACAAAATACAAAAAAATTCAAATATTTATCTTGAACTTTGAATAGTTCACTTATAATTGGGGCAATCAAAAGGGACCTTAAGATAGCTTCACAAACTACACTATCATAGATCAATACATGTCCACGATCATGAACTTCATGATATTGAATCCAAGGTAACCTTTTTGCAACATGCCTTTGTAGTTTCAAATTAATAAATTTGTCTTCACAACCTTGCCAAATGTGAACATTACTCTTACCATTTTCAAGAACAGGACAACTAATTAGCTCCAATGGATCAAAATCCCACTTATTAAAAGCCACAAGGAAATCATTACAAAGGTTGTCAAAAACACTTCTGTTCCTTAGGTTTTCCTGTACATGACAAGTAGAAAAGTAAGAGTCAAAAGCTTTAGTATTTTGGGATCCTCACATAAATAGTCGAGCATATATATTATTTACTTTTTAAAACTGGTATACATAGATTATACACAATCATATCTATGTCATACATGAATATCTTATACATGTGCTGACTATTTTTAATTTAATCAGTTCATGTGAATATTACTTGTATTGCCCCAAATTATTGTCCATTTTGTTCTTTTTCAGAGTCAAACATTGATCATTAACATCACATAGAAGAAATAACTTAAATAGCCGTCCACTTAACTGCTTAAATTAAAAGTAGTTAATTGAGATATACTTTGTATAATTCATACATAATATGTGTATAATCGTATATAATCAATGTATAATCTGCATATTCATTAACGTAATATAAAAGAGATAACATAAGTAACCGTCCACTCAATTGCTTAAATTAAAAATAGTCGATTAATATATAATATATTTATAATCAATGTATAATGTGTGTGTAATCTGCATACCGATTAGGAAGAGTAAACAATTAATTCAACAAACTATTTATGTAAAGATCCACAACATAAACAAAAAATCATACGTTATTGAAATACCCTTCTTAAGCAACAACAACAACAACAACAACAACCCAGTGAAATCCCACAACATGGGGTCTGGGGAGGGTAGAATGTACGCAGACCTTACTCCTACCAAGGTAGGACGGCTGTTTCCTGGAGACCCTCGGCTCAGTAAAAGCATAAATGCATAAAAAAAAATGTTAGATAAGCATAGAAAATTAAAAGCTTTATGAGAAAAACAACAAACAAATAACGAATAGATAACAAATAAATACAAATAACAAATAACGATTAAATAAATAATGAAGGCGTCACAGGTAAAAAAATTGAGTAATCAAAGCATAGAAAGCAATAAATAATAACAGAAATAACAGAAATCAGAAGTCAAAGCGCAAGAGATCGTAATGCACTACTACGCCTATGAATAGAGAAGAATAACGAGACTATGAACTAGCCTTCTACCCTAATGTGGGTCCTCCACACCCTCCTATCTAAGGTCATGTCCTCCGTTAGCTGTAACTGCGCCATGTCCTGTCTAATCACCTCTCCCCAATATTTCTTCGGCCTACCCCTACCTCTTCTGTAACCATCCATGGCCAGCCTCTCACACCTCCGCACTGGGGCATCTGTGTCTCTCCTCTTCACATGTCCATACCATCTCAGTCGCATTTCCCGCATCTTGTCTTCCACCGAGGCAACTCCTACCTTGTCCCGAATAGCCTAATTTCTAATCCTGTCGCTCCTGGTGTGCCCACACATCCATCTCAACATTCTCATCTCAACAACTTTTATCTTTTGAATGTGAGAAGTCTTAACTGGCCAACACTCCGCCCCATACAACATAGCCGGTCTAACCACCACTTTGTAGAACTTGCCCTTAAGTTTTGGTGGCACATTCTTGTCACATAGCACTCCGGAAGCGAGCCTCCATTTCATCCACCCTACTCCAATACGATGTGTGACATCATCGTCAATCTCCCCGCAGCCTTGCATGATAGACCCAAGATACTTGCAACTACTCCTCTTTTGGATGGCCTGAGCACCAAGCCTAACTTCAACGCCAACCTCCTGAGGTGTCTCACTGAACTTGCACTCTAAGTACTCTGTCTTTGTCCTACTCAACTTAAACCATTTAGACTCCAAGGTATGTCTCCAATCCTCCAGCTTAGCGTTAACTCCGCGGCGAGTCTCATCGATCAGGACTATATCATCCGCGAAAAGCATACACCATTGCACCGCACCTTGAATTTGTCGCGTCAATCCATCTATCACCAAGGAAAATAAAAAAGGACTAAGAGATGATCCTTGATGCAACCCCATCACCACTGGGAAGTGCTCTGAGTCCCCTCCTACTGTCCTTACCCTGGTTTTGTCTCCCTCATACATGTCCTTGATCACCCTAATGTATGCCATAGGTACACCTTTAGCCTCCAAACATGTCCATAGTATTTCTCTTGGGACTTTGTCATAAGCCTTTTCTAGGTCGATGAATACCATATGCAAGTCCCTCTTCCTCTCCCTATGCTGCTCCACGAGTCTCCTCATAAGATGGATGACTTCTGTAGTTGAGCGTCCCGGCATAAATCCAAACTGGTTCTCTGAAATAGACACGTCTCTCCTCACCCTCATCTCTACCACTCTTTCCCATAATTTCATAGTATGGCTTAGTAGCTTAATACCTCTATAGTTGTTGCAACTCTGGATATCCCCTTTGTTTTTGTATAGAGGGATCATTATGCTCGACCTCCATTCTTCGGGCATCGTTGCCGTTTTAAAGATGACATTAAATAACCTAGTCAACCACTCCAAACCTACCGAGCTCGTGCTCTTCCAAAATTCCCCAGGAATCTCGTCAGGTCCGGTTGCTCTTCCCCAGCGCATCCTACGAACGACACTCTTAACCTCCTCGACCTTAATACTCCTGTAATACCCAAAATCGCAATGCCTCCCTGTATGTTCTAAATCTCCCAAAACAAAGTCTCTGTCCCCTTCCTCATTCAAGAGTTTATGGAAATAGGACTGCCATCTCTGTTTAATGAGGGTCTCGTCTACCAATACTTTTCCATGCTCGTCCTTAATGCACTTCACTTGGTCCACATCGCGTGCCTTTCTCTCCCGCGCCCTGGCTAGCCTGAACAATTTTCTATCCCCACCTTTCTCTTCTAGTTCAGCATAAAGGCGTTCAAAAGCTATTGTTTTTGCCGTCGAAACCGCCGACTTCGCCTCCTTTCTCGCTATCTTATAAAGTTCCATATTCGTCCACTTCTCCACCTCATCTGTTCTTTCTATCAACTTTGCGTACGCCATCTTCTTTGCTTCCACCTTTTCTTGCACTTCTCCATTCCACCACCAGTCTCCTCGATGCCGACTATGACTACCAATCGAGACTCCCAACACTTCCCTTGCCACAGTCCTAATACAACTAGCCGTCCTATCCCACATACTGGTCGCATCTCCATTACTATCCCAGGCCCCCATGGACTTCAACTTCTCTCCCATCTCCAGGGCATTTGTAGTGGTCAAACTCCTCCATCTGATCCTAGGTCGATCATCCCCGACCCTCTTATTCCTCATCATCTTGATCCCTAAATCCATCACCAAAAGCTTATGTCGGGTTGTAAGGTTGTCTATCGGAATGACCTTACAGTCTTTGCACAGACCTCTATCGACCTTCCTCAGGAGTAAAAAGTCTATCTGAGTCTTAGCCACCGAACTATGGAATGTTACCAAGTGGTCTTCCTTCTTTGGGAAACTCGAATTGGCTATGACCAACCCAAAAGCTCTTGCGAATTCCAAAAGTGAAAGGCCTCCTACATTTCTGACCCCGTAGCCAAAGCCTCCATGCACATCATCATACCCTCCTGAAATAGACCCGATGTGCCCATTGAAATCCCCTCCCACGAAAAGCTTCTCAGTAGGTGGTATACCTCCCACTAACTCGTCCAAATCCTCCCAAAAGCGCCTCTTATCCTCCTCTCTTAAGCCCGCTTGTGGCGCATAAGCACTAATAATGTTGAATGTGCTCCCTTCAACGACCACCTTAATCGACATCATCCTATCGTTGACTCTCCTAACCTCCACTACCTGATCCCTTAGATCATTGTCTACTAAAATTCCTACCCCATTCCTATATTTCGATCTACCTGAAAACCAAAGCTTATACCCGTCTACCTTCCTAGCTTTAGAACCTACCATTTGGTCTCTTGGACACAAGCTATATTAATCTTTCTCTTCTTTAGAATTTTAACTAGCTCTATGGATTTTCCCATTAACGTTTCAATGTTCCAAGAACCAACTCTCAGTCTAGACGCTCCTTTAACCCACTTACCCCTCCTTACCCTCGTCCCCGACCCCGTCCCTGAATGAGAACATGACCTTAATCTACCATCACTATCTAAAGCCATGAAAATAAAAAAAAAAGAAGAAAGAATAGCTTTATATAAATAGTCAGACGAATTCACTGTTTACTTTTCTAACTCGTATACAAGATTATACATCGATTATACACACATTACACATGAATTTTAAGTAACAAACTAAACAACAATTTGAAGCATAGTAATAAAGTATATGCAAAACACTGAGATGACTGTGAAATTGAATTAATTAACTTTACCATAGAAAAATGTTTCAAATCCTGGTGCATTCTTGGAAAGCTCTAAATCCTTGGTAGTATAGTAGGAATGTCTTGAATCATCATTGGTTGAAGAAGATGTGGATGATTTTCTAATAGCCCACCAATGTAGTAATGATCTAGGAACATATCTAGCTAGACACATCATCCACCAATAATCTTTTTTCCTTTTATCATCATCAATGAGATCATGAGGAAGAGATGACCATTGGTAATTTACAATGGGGACAACAAATGCCACACCTGCTAACCTATATATATAAACACTAAAAGATCAAAATCATAAAGGGCAGAATACATCAACAAGCACTTTAAACTTATCAATAAACAGTGACGGAGTTAGAATTTTGATTTTATGAATTTTAAAATTTATAAAATGCAATTTATTGGGTTTTGGATAAAATATTTATACATGTTAAGTGGATTTTGTAAATACAAATACAAGATCTGAACAAAACTACCTCGTAGGCAAAGCTCCCGATCGGTACGCTTGAACTCCAATCTTTTTCAATCAAGCATCTGAACATATGATCAGTATTCCTATTAGACACTTTCAATTTTAATTTCGATAAAGATTTTGTGCGTGTGTATTGAAGCACTGCTCATTATGTAGAAAAGTTTGTGCGTGTGTTTGAATACATAGATGTTGATAGTTAAAGTAGGAAAAAAGATAGATGGTGATATATAGTTTAGGTGGGAAAAGAGAATAACTGATAGTTGAAATGAGAAACTCGCAAAATAATGATAGTTTATATGTGTTTTTGATCATTAGCTCTAAAGTATTCGGTTCACGTGACTCAATAATTTTTGTTCATATCGTGATATCCAACAAATATTTATAAATATTTAATTGTAAACTAAATCTGTAAAATCTCATAAATTTTAAATTGTGAATCCATCACAAAAAGAGTCACAAAGAAAATTAAAGACTAAAAAATGTGATGGTAGTGGTGTTGGGTTGGGGGGGGGGGGGAGTTTAGACTTGCCTTTGGGAAATGTGCTTGATGCAACTCCAAGTTGGGGTAAGATCCCATGGAGTTACTAATAATATAGAATTTTGATCCAAATTGTAAGTGATCAGCCAATTCTTCAATGTCACATGCTTCACTCCTTTGGGATCTTTTTGGATTTGGGTCACTTTCCCCATATCCAGCTCTATCATATTGAACTATATATATCTCCATTTTATTCATCATTTCCTGTTCACAATTTCAAGAAACAAATGAAAACATTCTTAAAATCCATTATAATAAAATGAGGGATTTTTTTTTTTAGAAGAAAGGAAAATAAGTTTGACAAGTGACATTCTAGATTGATTGTCTCCTCCGCACTCCCACCCTACCTCTAAAGCCCATCCCACACATACCAATTAAATTTTGAAAGTTATGAGTTCATATTTACTATTTATCATGATTTTAGTGAATTCTTACATATAATTTCCACACCACTTCAAAATTATTGAGTTCAAATGTACCCGATAAAACAAAGTCGCATCCCCCCACCCCCATAGGTTCAGACGTACTAATTCTTGCAATCTTAGTGAATTCTTACACATAAATTCATAATACACATCAAAGGATTCAAATGAACCAGGTGCTATTAGGCTTGATCCACCTTTTCCACACCCCTACTCTCCAAATCCTCATTTAAGTTATTTTCATCTTCTGAACTTGAACGTATTTGACTAATAAATACTTAGCTCCATACAACCGTGTAAGTCTAACCACCACGCTATGTAAACTTGCCTTTACAAAAAAAGCTATTCATTGACAACGTAATTTTTTTTTTCAATTTCATAAAGATTTTGTTCTTGAATATATTGCGTAGAGAAGTTAATTACAGATAATATCTTGTTGACCAGATTAAATTCAATGTGGTTAAGTAAATACTAAATAAGACATCAATTTATTATAACCACTTTCTTTAATGTTGATTCAGATCCTAATGACATCTCCTATACAACTGCATCCAACTAATTCTTCCTCTACAAAACATAAGAAAAACGTTTTGTTTACGTATAATATTAAATTAATCCCATTATCCTACGTAAAGTATCCGTCAGAGTCGATATATCACACCTCTTCACCAACACATTTTTCACATGGCCCAAGTCTAATCTCGCTTCCGTCATTTTGTCTGTCATAGATGTCATTTTCACCTTGTCCCGTATAACTTTGTTACTAATTTCTTATCTCTCCATAATATATTTACACATCCATCTGAGCATACTCATCTTTTTTATCCTCATCTTCTAAATTTGAACGTTTTTTATTGGCCAACAATACTCTACATCGTACAACAATGTAGGTCTAACAACCATCATTTTATAGAACTTAACTTGACATGACTACGTAATTCATTTATTTTTCAATTTATTGTAATCAGTTTCTTTAATGTTGATTCAGATTCTAATAATTATTAAAAGAGAAATAATCATTTAAAAATCCTAACATTTACTGCAGCTAGCCAACTAATTCTTCATTTACAAAACATAAAAACAATACTTTGTTTACATATAATATTAAATTAATCCCATTATCCTACTTAAAGTACCTTCATTTTTTCTGATACATGTCTTAAGATTAGAGATCTATTTTAGTTGATTTCTCATAGATTAATGGTTTAATAATAGGGAAAAGACGTAAGTACCTTCTCAATTTACGCTGCATCAAAAATAATTTTTAGCGTAATTAATTTATGATAATAGCTTAATTATTACTAAATATGTTAGAGACAATTAACATTCTTTGTAAATATCCCTAAAATCTATAGAGACATAAGATTCAATGAAAATTAATTAATTGCCACTAAAAGCTATTTTTGCTGTAGTGTTATTATTAGAATGATTTTTTATCTTGTAATCTTAAATATGTCATGTGAAAAATTGAAATTAAAAAAAATTGTTAAAAAATGAAAGAGAGATTTTTTTTAAATAGACTAAAAAAGAAAGAAAGACAAATAAATTGAAACGGATGGAGTAACATAATCAACCCTTTAAATTTTGTCAGGATATTTGTGGACACTCAAATTAAGTTATGTATCAATTGAACACCTCAACTCCTAATAAAGTGTTTCAATTAGATATTTTTTATTCAAATTTTAATTATTTTTTTTGTGAGTTTTATTCGCCTATTAGGTCACATGCTCGGTCGGTGCATTGAGGTCTCACTATGTACGGAGTTCAAGAAAAGGTTGGATCATAAAGGTTTGTTATATGCCGTCTTCTTATCCGACATTTTTGTAAGAGATTGTTTTCATAGATTGAAACTGTGTGGCCTCCTGATCACATGACAATAATTTTATTGGTTAAATAAACTATTTCTCATTTTTTTACCCTATGAATTATTTTTGAAATGCTAAAAACTTTCAAGGAAATAATCCAGACAAACAAGCATATTTTTCTAATATTTAATTTTTTTTATTAAAACTCGAAAAAACTATGAAATCTCATGTCAAAATATCATTCACGGTTGACAAAATAGTCATTTAATTATTTTTCTAATATTTAAAATTTTAAAATTAACCTAAATTTTATGTTCACGCGATTAAGATTTTACCTTTTAAGAAATGATTGCACGTTAAATAAAATTGTACATATAATGCAAAACAATCATATATTTCAAACGTTTGAAAATACAATTGAAAGAAGAAACAAAAAAGAAAAAGCGGCCCGATGCACAAAGTAGTACAACTTCATTCATCATTACAGAGCACACTAGTGTTAAGCAAGGGAAAAAAATAAGGTAAACTAGACGACGTTCAGACCTAGTTAAGCCAAGCAAATTTCCATGATCACATCCTGGAAATCCTAAGGGGAACAATGGATTTGAGAATTTCTTCCCTGGAGGAAACCAGTTGAACACTTCCAAGTCTCTTGATAAGATGCTGGCAGCAATCTTCAGCAGCTATGATTCCGGCTGAATATGCACCATGCACGGACCCTTGATGGTCATCCATACAGACGGCTTCGCCTCCAAAGAATAGATTACCTAAGGGTGCTCGAAGCCTATCATATATATCGGTTGGCTTTCCAACATGATCATACGAATAGCATCCTAGGGAGTCAGGATCTGTTCCCCAGCGTGATACAAGATACTGAGCCTGCAAATAATAACCAGATATATAGCTATCAGCTATAGTTATAAACTTTTATTTGGAAAGAGTTTAGACATGGTTCACTGCTTTTATTCTCATTGAGACCAATTTATCCACTATTTAAGGAAGTGTCTGTTAGATCGACAAACAGATCGATCTGTTGCCTTGCTGGTGATAAACAAAAGGTAGTATGTAAATTCAGAAAATTTGAGAGTCAAATTAAAGAAAAGAGTACTAGATTCAATATGCTTCCTCATTTCACTTTTTCGCTATTTTCCCTTTACAAGTTTTTCTGCAGGGGTTTAAGGAAGTGTAAATGAATACGAAGCTGTGCAACTTCCAAACAATCTTTTAGTTATTAACCATATATGTTGCTCGGACTCTTCAAGATGTCGTTGGTGCATGCCATATCCTCCAAAAGTAATGCAGTATTGGAGAATCCGACATGCGTGTTTCAACACTTTTGGAGAGTCCAAGCAACATAGTCAAATAATGCATGCAGCAGTAATAACTGTAATAGAATTATGTAGGACCAAGTATTACTCACAGGTTCAGGTGCATCAGGAAACATTTTTTTCAGCTGACGCATAACAAAATCAGCCGCCTCTCTGTCTGATAATTTCTCTACGTCATAAGCAAGTCTTCCGGCAGCCATATAGACAAGGACTGGATGCCCTGTTGCCTTGTGGAGGTTTAGAAAATACCCGCAAGCATAAGAGGTAGGTGCAACAATGCCTAACAATTCAACGTTTGGCCAAAATACAGTATCAAATCGTAATGCAATCTTGTTTTCATTGCCCACACCGAGATCTGCTATTGCAGAAAGCTTCCAATCTGGCAATTTTGGTTTGAACTCAATTAAGTTGGCTTTGAGGACCCCAATAGGCACAGTTATTATAGCAGCATCCGCAACAAAATTCCTCCCATCCTCAACTGTAACCATCACTTTGTTATACCCATCCGTAATCGCCTTAACCCTAATAATTCAGATCAATGGAAAATTAGAAATTCAGACAAAACGGGAGACTAAAGTCTAGGTAAATCAAGATAAGAAATTACTGGCAAAAATTAAAAATCTATTTCTTTCATTAATTCTTCACAGCCAATACTTGAAAACACTGAGGCTTGGGTTGGGATTTGGGTGTGGTGTTGAGAAATTCTTAAAGAGTGTGCAGCAGAAAAGTTGTATTATAGCTTCTCCCCAGAGCTTCAGTTTAGTGGTAAGAACAAAAAGCTCGCATGATGTGTAGCCCGCGGTATAGGTTAGGCACGCGTCACGACCTTGAATTCTGCCACGGACAAAAGCCTAATATCTAATTGGAGAAAGGTAGACAGGGATAGGCACATCAACTGCCGAGTTTCAAATTGTGCCCCAGTATTCCTCAGAAATTTCTCGGTTATTTTAAAAAAAGTCACATCACAGCTGACATTCTCAGGATGTCCAAGAAAAACAGACAAATTTTACCAAGGCAAAAAATCGACTCTGATGCAGGCATGTAACCCATCATGGATTATGAAGTGATTGAAAAAAAGGTAAAATACAAATAAGAAAGCAACATTTCCAGCAGATGAAACCCTTCCGGGGAATTTTCTCCCATTGTTCAGTTGCCTAACCTTTTTTAGGGATAAGGGTTGGGAGAGAGGAGAGATGTCTATGTCGGACTGTGGTGTGACCTAAAAAAACTGGTGTCTCTGTGGAGGAATGTTGGAGGAAGCAGGGAATTCTTAGTAGGTCAGTTGGTTGGCTACCAGAAATTTTTACCTTGTTGGTGAGGGTTTCGATTCCCCACCTTGTAATATTCTTTCCCGTTTCCCCCAATTCTATATATATATATATATATATAAAGAATGTGGCGAAAAGGGATTGCATTTTTTTCTTAACTTTCCTGTAGAGAATCTTGTAACAAGAAGATTCAATCATAAGTCCACAAGTTGGTCCGTCTATGGGTTTAACAGTCACAAGTGCTGGCATTAATCTTCAGATTCTAAAGTGAAAAGCCAACAGCATGACAAGCTATAGAAACAACAAACAATATGTCAAACTTCACATTTCCACCGAAAACCCCAATCATACCTGTGATTCAAACGAATATCAATATCTTTTGACAATGCCTCAATCACCGGGTGATAACCCTGCACCATTAGTCCATGACCACCCGTAAGAACTTGCTCCTGTACACAATAAAAACCACATCAATATTACACATTTAGGAAATTATTCCATCAATCATATCCTAATGGCGGTAATTTAAAGCATCTAATGTATGGAACCCCAAAATTTCCTATCTGGAAGTATGTAGATATCTGAAAAGGATAGCTATAATAACACGAGTTTTGCCGTAAACTTCTGAAATACTTGATAGTTTTTTTACATATTGCATTATTGAACCTGGCAGTTAGAGCCTTGCCATTCGGATGAGGAATATCAGTCTTTGGGGATTGGGAATAGTAAGAAAATCTTTTAGATGCACATACTATTCAAAATTACTCTTTTAGGAGAAACTTAGAATAACAGAAAAAAAACTTGCCTGATCCCAAGTTTTCAGAGAGATCGTGTCTGCATCGGCAGAAAACCATGCCTCCATTCTGCATATGTACCACTGCAGTACTTCATGAGAGATTCCTTCTTGCCTGAAAGCAGCATATAAGATCAGAAAATGAAACTAGATTACGCATTTAAAAGAAACAAACATAAGTTAGGTTATAAGAGAAGCATTTTTCCCCATACCTCAGCTCAGGATGCCTGTCCAATACAACAGATATTGCTTGAAGAACCGATATGTCATTACTATTCTCATTTCTCACTTTCTCGGTCTGCATTTGCCGATAGACATAATCATTCATTTGCGTCTTTATAAAAACCTCAAAAGGAATAGCACTTGGTGAAATAAATACAGAGCAAAGCCAACCTCATCGAGGATTTTCTTGAATACATCTCCTACTTTAGCAACTGTGTTATGAGGAACTTGATGACCGTCCATGTCAAACAGCATGCAGCTTTAAAAAGAAAGAAAACATAATCAAGCTCCTGAGATATTTCATTATGAAACAGAATACATAAACTGCAAGACACTTTCTTGCAGAAAATGCTATTGCGACAATTCAAGAACAAGCTAACAGATTTTTACCCCGATTTTGAGTGATGCATCAGAATGAAGACAGAGAACAGGACTTAGAAAATCTGAAGCCAAAAATCTAAGGTGTAACTAAGAGATAAGCCACCCCCCTCCATTTAGAGAGAGAGAGAGAGAGAGAGAGAGGTGTTTTAACAAAAGGGAAACATGTCCACTAAACATGATAAAATCAGTTTGTAACTAAATGTGAAAAATCCAATTTACCTTTCCAAATCATGGTCATACAGCACTGAGTCGTCACCACTAGTTCGATACATAGAGAGCCCAAGCCGACGTATCAATGGAGCTAAAGGATTTTCATTGCACACTCCATGGAGCCTGAGATGCAATTAGAATAACAGGAATAAGCATCTAGTTCGGGATAAAGAATTGGAGAGGAAAAGATTAGTTTTACTCACCATGAAGCTCCCATATCAACTGGACAGCCAAACGATTTGTCAGTGTGTATGCGACCACCAAGTCTATCTCGTGACTCCAGCAAGAGCACCTGGATAAAAATAGACCAGCTTAATAAGCAAGAAATAAATTAGAACAAAAAGTCGCTACATGTGAAAGGGGTTTAGAGTCATGAGTAACCTCACCTTAAAATAAGCATTCTGAAGGAAACGTGCAGCAGCTACCCCTGAGATACCTCCACCAATTACAATGACCGACGGAGATGAACCATGTGGCCTCCCTAAGCAAGGTGGTAAAGTGCCTAGTCAACCAATAGTTTCATGGCCATAATATATATAGATAAATTCTAAGGGTAACAAATACTACAAGAATGGAGAAAAAGTGGCTTCACTACTATACAAAGCAGAAGAAGTGATTAACATTTTTCTTTTAATTCCAAGAATTCATAGATGCATTATGTTTCCAATAAAGCATGTCAAGAAAAATGGCACAACTTGTAAACAAATAATTTGTAGAACATTTTTTTTTATATCGGAGAAAATCCCCTGTTTGGTTAGCTGGCCCAACCTTAGTTGGATATAAGTTGAAACTCAGAATATGAGCTCACCATTCTACTCTCCTCCACTTAAACACCCAAGATTTAGTCCTCATCGGGGCTCACACTACTAATGTTTTCCTTCCCCATTCCCAATGTTCTTCTTTTACCATTTGAAACAAAGCTCCAGGGATATTGAAAGCGTATAATATAAGAGTTTATTGCTTATTCAATCCGCATTTTGCCCAATCATAAAAATCATAGCTCCGAGTTATAAAAATATAAGCACACACATATAACACATGCTAACAGCATTATTTTAAGTTCAATTTCTTGACGAATAAAGGATGGTTCCGATATAACTTCATTTCTTTTCATCTATTATTTTCAGTAAAATCATAGCAATCACAGTAATCATTCACAATCAAACCGATCCGGTAATTTCTCAAAACACAAAGACATTACTCCATCCATCCCAATTTATGTGGCACTTAACAAGTTTCTCAATTTGACTAATCTTTGAAGCTAAATTGAACTAATAAGTTGCAATTCTTTTCATGTACAGATGCAGACCCAAGATTTGAAGACAATAAGATCACCACCAAAGGCAAATACACCATCTCGTCTGATATTCTAATGTGTAAATACAAATTAAATCACATAATTGAATGAAGCTCGCTGTGTTGACCAGTTGTTTCGACACCACTTTGCATTCGCTAGGTTGCCTGTTCGAAACCCACCACCTACATTTTTTACGCATTCATTTAATTGTCAACTACAAACGAAAAAATGATATACCAGCCCAAATTCAATCTCAGGTAATGACCCAATCCAACATATACGTTAAACGATTCTTTTAACAAAATATAGGAAAGTTCTTTAAGATATACACACACAATTTAACCCATAATTGTATACAAACACCTTTTATACACAGGTTGATAAATTATATATAATGATTTTTCTCCAGGTACAATGTAGATGAACAAGAATTCGATACAATTAACAAACTAACCAGAATCGTTCGGTTTGAGCTCCATGATTTCAACAATGGGTTACTTCTATCCGAAGAATTGACGAAATGTGAGTGGAAAGAAAAGGGTGTGTGGGGAATCTATTTTAAGGGTGTATAGGAATCAAGAAATTGGAAATCAATTGGAAAGAATGATAAAGCATGAAGAGAAGAAGGCCAGCAATGATGCGGCTTAAATTGTAACAACACTGTAACTGATCAAATCCACTCATAATCATAAAAATCCTCAATAACTAAATCGTTTGGTTTGCATAGATCACAAATTTCGTTTTCTTTTCTCTGAGGCAATTCGGCCAACAGTTGGTAGGCAGCGTTAAAATGTGTTTTATATATAATCAAGAACAAGAAGCAAAAGATAACCGCTTTTAATGCGCCAATCATCATGATATTTTGTGTTTTGTGGGGTTATTATTGTCATTTTACCTTGAAATATTTTTTTATTTATATTTTTTGCCTCATATTAGTTGTTCGCCTTTTTCCCCCGATGGTCGTTATTAGGGGTGTATATAGGTCGATTTGGTTTGATTTTTCATTATAAATAACTAAATCAATTATGCCGATTTATTAAACTTATAAACCAAATTAAGCCGACCTAGCGTCGGTTTTTCTGGTTTCGATTTTAGTAAGTTTTCTCAATTTTTTTCCTTATAATTATACCATGATTGAAAAAGAGATCAAATTGAAGAAGTTGTTTTCTTAATCGTGTGATTATGTTGCTTAATGACATCTCAAAGACACTTGAATAAATAAAAAATCATCATAAAAAATAAGATATACAATTACATCGTCAAGACATTGTCTTTGGAAAACATATAAAAAAATACAACACATGTCAATTATTTTAGTCATATTACAAGCCCATAAATTTAATAATACATGTAAACATTGAAAATTATAAGCTAATTTAAAAAATACTTACAAAATATATTATAATAAATATTTTTTGTGTATAGAAAGATAAAAATTATAAATGTATTATGTCAGTTTGGCTTGAATTCGATTTGACTTTTATTCTATTAATAGTGGTCGGTTTATTTTTGTCAACGCCAAACCAACCAAACCAAACCACAAGTCGGTTTGAGTTGGTTCGTTGATTCGGCTTGATTTGACGGTTTGGTTTGTATACCTCTAGTCGTACATTAATTTTATTGTATTTTATCATTAAAATTTATCTTTAAGTAATAATGAAAAGTCTTATTTTACGTGTAGATCGATTTGATGTGATGACATTGTTATCTTTTTTCTTATTTTTAGTTTAATAAATCATATTTTATTATTTATCTTATGATTTTATAGTAACTCGACTTTTATTATTGGTTTATTCTTTAAATTATTGATATATGTACGTATAAAATTAAAGTCAATTTAAATAAAAGTTATTGAATTCGTCTCAATCCGTAGCATAGATTTGAGAGGGACAGAATCCAAACAAATTAAAGGCCATTTATATCCCCAATTGATTAAACAGCTAGGTTAATACAATTCTTCTTTTGGACGATCCATATGTTGGTCCTATTAAGCCATTTATTCAATCACAGCTAGGCTGCTGACATGGTGTATATGTGTTTTTAGTGAGTTTGGGCGGAATAAAATGAATTGAGTTGATAAATAAATAAATTAATTAATCTTTTTAAAAGTTATTTAGATTGAAATAGATTAAATTACAAATTGTAATTCAATCTATTTAATATCAAACACACACATATATATATATATATATATATATATATATATGGTTTGATACAGATTATTAATAATGAATTTATTTGAATTCACAATTTTTAATGCAGAACATAAATTTATATATAAAAATTCACGAATCATAAAGCTTACAACTAATTGTCACATAACTTGGTTCACTTAAAGAGAGTAGCATCAAACATTTAAAGATACAACATTCACTTAAAGAGAGTAGCATCAAACATTTAATGATACAACATTCACTTTTTTGAGTCATGGCACAACTTGTGCTAATGTGTGGACAAGTATTGATGATATCTTAACCTAACAAGCTCACAATTTGGAATATTGTGGCTTTCCAAACATGTTTTAAATGCATTTTGAATGTGGCGTGTACGGTGTACTTTGAATTTTCACGATTCAAAATATACCTCTATTATTATTATTATTAATAATAATAATAATTATCATAACAGAAAGATCGATTTTGATTTACTTATCATATATTGTCTAATTAATAAATGGTGATTTTATCATTTATTCAGCGTCTTTTCCTTTCAAATTTATAGTTTTTTTAGTATATATTTATGCTCAATTTTATGAAATTTGTCATGTTTTAGGTTTAATTATGATCAATGAAAGAATTCGAGATGGAAAACGATTTATTTATTTATTTATTAAAAAAAGTGAAAAAGAGCTTAAAGGAGAAGTTGTACTCAAAAGAAAAGAAGAAAAAACGTGTGTAGCACTACTTATTGTGAAATCCTAGTGTTTATTTTTGATATTGAATATTTCAGGGTCATCATCTCATATTTTATTTTCTTTAAAAAATATTTTATCATGTTAGGTTAAGAAAATATTTAAAGTACAAGTTAATTATATATTTGTAAGAAGACTTTATTGAAAATGCCTAAGAAAAAAAATCAAGATTACAAAATTTGATTTTTATTAATTTTGGTTTGTAAATTTAAAAATCTGGCACAATTATTTTAGTTTGATATTTGAAATTTCGAACTAACTTACCTATGTGCACCCCTAATTAAAGTTCAATCACATGCAATTAAAGTTCAAGTCAGACTTGAATGACTTCATATTATTTTTGTTTAAAGTTCATGCTCATATCACTGGAACTGGATGAACTTTGGCCAAAAAATAGTTAAAATTTTGAATATGAACTAGTAGATTCAGTAAATTTATTTTCAACTCTCAAATTTCATGTCTTTATCTTTTTTCTTATACTCAGTTAAATAAAATAATATATATATATATATATATATATATATAGTAGTAATAATAATAAATTTTGTAATCAACAAGGATTATGATGGACTCTTCGTCTTTAATCAAAGTTCTCAGGTTCGAATCTCCTTGAGTACGAAGTCGCTTTTGTTAGAAAATATTTTACCTCCAATGTGGAACTTTCTCACATAAATCCGGATTTAATCGGGCTCTAATGTAAACCGACATAATCCATCTAAGGTAAGGACCTTCGAACACAAAATACAACACAAACATACCAAATGTAATCCCACACAACAAGTACTAAAGGAGTGTATTGCATAGCCATAAAGAAAAAAGAAACAATAACAAGAGCAAAGTAAATATATTAAGTGAAACCCTTTCAAAAAATATTGATAAGAACCATCAAGCAAATAAAGGGGTTTGACTTGTAAAACTAGTTGATCCATTTGGAGGAGCAGGAGGTCTACTATTATTCCCAAGAAAACTTCCATTTCTCTTTGCTCTTAATGATGAACATGAGCCTCTCTTTGAGTTGAGTCTTGAAGAACTACTGCTTCTAATAGGTGGCTGCAAGTTATCAGATTTGAAACCTTCCAAGAAAACTCCATAACTCTTGCATGATTTGAGCTTCTTGTTGTATGGATTTTCTGGTTTAGCCATATCCTCTAAACTCCTCACATTTGATAGAGAAGTGAATGATTGTGATTTCCCATTGTAATGCTTTGACAATCCTCTCCTATTAACCCAAAAAAAGGAAAATTAATTAGATAATGTTAAAAGCAAATTAAAGTTAAGCATCTTTAGATTAATTTTGGTATTTGTTTAAAAATGGATATCGAACGTAATTCAATCTCGAAAGTTAGCTCGAAAGTTAGCTCTGGTGGAAGAATTGTCCAATACGCTACGTCACGTCCAGGGCTAGACATATATGAAGTATAGGCAATTTACTATAAAAGTCTAACATCATGAAACAAAATTGGGATGAATCATATTCTGATACCATGTTAAAAAATGAATTGTATTTGATGAATATCAAAAGTATGGTTTAAAGTTGAGTGTTTTTAAGCTAAAAACAAATCAAAAGCAATAAATTGGACATCTCTCAACTTTGGTTATTTTCAACTTTAGTAATTTTATCCTGACGAGCACTTACTTATTTTTAATACAATTGAAAAGTAATTTTTATGGTGTTTGAGTCTGATTACACATAATTCGACTAATTTTAAGTACAATATAAGTATCAAATAACTTTTAGTCATCAAAACTTTAATATGTGGAAACAAAATAATCTAGTATTCTTTAGGCGCCTCGTAACAGTTGATATCAGAGCTAAGGCTCAACATCGGACGAGGTAACCCATTGCTATTGCCATCATTTCTTGCCATGACATGTTAGGTGCCCAATTTGAACTCGAAACTCGTGTGTAATGACATATATAGACTTTTACCTTATTTATATTTCAAATTGTTGTATCAAATTACCTGTCTTATTTCAAGTATTTTAAAATTAATAACTCCCTTAGCGTTGAATAATTAACAATTATTATCTCTTAAGTGACGAGTATTCATTAATCAGAATTACAAGCCTCTTTAAATCTCTAGAGATTTGATGAGTTGATCAATTCCTCTACCCCAGTCCTACCCTTCTCTTTCGAACCACACACCAAAATTTTCAATCCAACTAAACTACCTAAACCACTTTGATAAATTAATTTTTCAAATCATCATGTAAATAGTTATTACCTTACCAAGTCACATTTCTTCTTAATTTTGAATTAGATTTTCTAAGATAACAAATATTAGTTAAGGGAATATATGTCTCATTTCTTTATATAATAATTTGCCCCGCCTTGGGATGCGAAACAATAACTAAAGCCTCTATCTTGAAGGGCAGCGTGACTACATCTAACTACGAAATTGGAGGCATTTCCCCAATATAGACAAATTTAAATTTAATCAAGCTTCAATATAAATATAAATACGTAACATAACCAAATTTTAAAAAAAAAAACAAAGAAAGAAACAGAGGAAAAGTAGTTGTTACTTGAAGGGAAGTTCTTGAAGTAAAGTGGACATATTCTGCAAAGCTCCTTTTGTGTGATGGTGGCTTATTGAATCACCAGACGAGGAATTAGGAGAAGTTGGATCAGACGAATCCCCTTCTCCTTCTTCTTCATCAAACAACTCCGAATCAGATGAAGAAGAATTACTCGAAATTTCAGAAGAATCATAACACAAAGAATCTTGATTTTCCTCATCCATGATCCCATGGTTGTTTTGTTGGTCCAAAGAAACTAAACCCATTTTCATACTCATCATCAAAACAAAAAAAATCCACCATACAGTTCTTGAAAATGGCTATAAATGCAATTTTTTCTTTTGTTGTTTTCACAATAGGTGAAAGAGGATAAGGAGAAAAAGGACTACAAATATATACTATAGTTTAAATTTTATATTAATGTTATCTGATATGAAAAATATAAAAAGATTCGGCGTTATCCACTTTCTATCTTAGTGCCAGCCCAACCTCATTGACCCCACTTGTCCCAAACAGTGTACTATAAATGGAAAGAAAACGGATTGGAGAAAAACTACCTTCATCTTCGGCGCGTGGAACCCACTTTCGAACTTCAATAGAAAATTGACATTAATTTTTTTTGTGTGTGTGTTAAGCACCTTATATGTGGGAGAGTGAGTGCTTGAGCTCCGGAAGATGTGAAATAGGCTACTTGTTTTTCTCTTTTTTCTTTTAGTTTTCCTGCGGCGCTCCTTGTTTTTCTTTTTTTCTTTTTGCTTATTATTATTATTAATAATTTTCACCATCCTTTAAATAAATAAATAAATAAATAAAACTAATTTCTCTGCTATTTTTTGCTTTTCCAAAAAAAGAGATATTTGCTTGAAACTTTAGATGTGTTTTTTTTTTCCTCCCTCTCTTATTGCTTTGAACATTTTTACATATTTTGAATGCATTTATACATGTATATTATTTGAGGACATTGCCAGGGGCGGAACTACAGGGGTGCGAGGGGTGGCGACCGAACCCCCTTCGTCGGAAAATTGCACTATATATATACTGCGAATTTTTTTATTCATGTACAAATATTATTTTTGCATCCCCTTAACAAATGTAGATTGTGGATTAGTGGATAAGGCGTCTGTGATTGAGTCTGTGGTTGTGGGTTCGATTCTTGGCAATGACACATTTGTTTACTTTTTTCATCCCAGTCCCTTATTTTTTAATTTTCTTGAACCCCCTTATCAAATATTCTGATTTCGCTCCTGGACATTGCAATATATTTACAGAACATTTTTTTGTCAAATAATATTATCATCTGTTATTTCATCTCCAATACAAAATTTAAAGTTTTCATTACTTGTTTACAAAGTATTTTAAGAGAAATAATATTTTTTCTAAAAGTATTTGTCAAGAAAAGACCTTTAATTCAATAATAAATTTAACAAACAAATTAAAATTAAGTAATTGCTACTATTAGGAATTGGTGGCAATCACCATCCTACTTAATTCATTTATTAAATTTATACCTAAGTCTTTATCCCCCACCACTTCTTCTTCCAATAGTTATCCATCCACATAAGAGAGGATGACACGTTTATTCACTCACACAAAATATAAATACTTCTATCGTCTCGATTTATCTATCAAATATATTTTAATTTATTTTTTATTTTTAATTAATTAAAAAAAGCAATATATTTTTTATTATACTTTTAATTTATTAATATTGAATTAATATTTTTTAAAAGTATAATAAGTAAATATATTTGGGACCTTATCCATTAATAAAGATAAAATAGTAAATTTACTATACCATTTTTTTTTTAATAGGTGTGTTAAGTCAAAAATTTGACACGTAAATTAAAACGAATGGAGTTATAAAGATTGGTGATAAAAATTATTGAGTATGTGAAAAAGGATTAACCTCTAATTAGCATATAAGTGGACGTGCCGGAGTGGTTATCGGGCATGACTAGAAATCATGTGGGCTTTGCCCGCGCAGGTTCGAATCCTGCCGTCCACGTATATTTCAATTTGTTTTTTTATATCTTTCTGCATAAACCTAGTTTGACCAAGTATTTGAGAGGCTAAAAGTGCTTATTTTATATTGATGAGAACAGACACACAAAACATCATATTCCGTATCATTACATTAAGGATTAAACGAAAAGTTTAAAGTTAAAATGTCAATAAAATATATATATATATCATTATTCTTTTAGCACGCCGCCAGAGTAAATAACTTAAGCCTTATTACACGTGTGTACAATTATACAACAATAACAACCACCAGATTTGTAAAGGCTAGAATGTAAGCAATTTCTTTCACTATCTCGAGAAAGTAGAGATGCTAATCACATTACATTACATTTGGATTATATTAACTTTTAGTTCCAGTACAAATTAATGATCCATCAGTTTTAAACAATTTACAGCCTTCATTTGCTGTGCAACAATTGACACAAACTGGACTAATTTGTTCATCTCCTGAAGAAGGACAAGTCATGTAGGCCACTTCACCATCACAATATTGTAGACATGACTTTGCACTTGTATATTCCACATGAACTCCCAACAAAAATATACCTATATATAAAAACACCCAAATCAACACAAAGAAAGGATATTAAGTACATATTTAACTTGAAAGCTTGATATGTGCAACATATCAAAATTAAGGATGTCAAGATTAGCTCATGAAAATATATACAACTAGCGTAATTTGATAGCTTAATCAGTCCATTTCGATTCTCTCAACTCAGTTCATCTACAAGTTGGGCTAAACAAGTAGATTCAATTGACCCGTGAGAAATCTTGTTAGAAATATCTTTTAAAAACTTGTTTAATGATTGGACGGGTTAATAATTATGACATGTTGTTTAGCTCATCTTGACTTAGTCTATCTCAGATCAAGTAAGGGTCTTTTTAATAACTTAGCCCATTTGACTCTTTAAAGTTCAACCCACCTATCTATTAATCCGCTCATTTATTAACTCAACTCATTTTGATCCAACAATTTTGTTCATCAAAAAGTTTTGTTGATTTTGACTAAATATATAACTCAAGTAAGGGTCTTTTTAATAACTCAGCCCATTTGACTCTTTAAAGTTCAACCCACCTATCTATTAATCCGCTCATTTATTAACTCAACTCATTTTGATCCAACAATTTTGTTCATCAAAAAGTTTTGTTGATTTTGACTAAATATATAACTCAAATTGACTATGATAAATTTTATCAAAATATTCTTAAAAATCTTTTCTTGATTTGATGTGTTATATATCGCCATAATAATAATAATAATAAAAACTATTAAATGATAAAATAGATTATTAAAAAATAAACAAAGAAATGGAAACTTGATAAAAGTTTGAAGGATTGGTCATTGACACATTATTTAGCCCATTTGAGCTTATGTAACTTTTCACCGCTTCATTAACCTGTCCACTTATTAACTCGATCCATTTTCACGACTTTTCAAATTCAATCTGACTCGCTCATTTAAACACCCCTAGATATAAGTTACATTTTTTGCTTGAAAGCTTGTTATAGAGCAAAATATATTAAAGAAGCCTTACCAGACAATAGGAGGAGAGAAAGGATACCAACTTTGTAAAAGGCCATTGTATATTTCTTTGAATTTGCTGCTTAATTTGAGGTTAATATCCTCTTTTAATATAAGCTATTTATAGAGCAAAATAAAAGATACTAAAATACAACTAGTAATTAATATAACTTTTCTCATAAGTACCAAATTTGGATTAATTTACACAGTTGTCAAAGTGGACCAATTGTGAATTAATCAAAGCCAACTCAATGCAGCCTTCACATTGGATTGTATGACCCAACTGTTTGAATTTTTGGTATTCAATCAAATATCTTAATAACGATGTCATTTGTTCAGATATTTTTTTGATTGTTATACAGAAAATATTTAATATAATGCAGTATGAAAAATTGGTTCTAAAGAAAACTTAACTGTACGTTATAATTAAATGTTACTCCCTTTGTCCCAACTTATGTGCCACAATTGAAATTTCAAGAGTAAACCAAGTTTTTTTTGTTGAAATATTTTCTTATGCCTTTTAGTTATTTTAAATTGTTAATTAATGTGATTTATAGTACTTTTTATATAATATTCAAATATATAAATTTTATTTTAAAAAAATTAAAAGTTTTTATGTCCAAATTCATGAACAAAATTACATAGAATGATCATTACAAAAAAAAGTTTGAATTTACTTTTATTTAACAAAAAGACTTAATTATGTTTATCCCATACCTACGTATTTGAATTTTTGGAATACCTTTCTTTTACGTAATTTTTTATTCAAGCCATGAGATTAATACACAAAAAATGAGCAAAACGTTGACCAAACATAGATTTGCACAAGTTCATCTTCAAATAATTAAAATAATAGATGAGATGACAAGACCAAAAACTTGGGATTCAAAAGTAAATCCCATCAGACTTATCTTATACACACTGAACAAGTTAGTTTAGATCTATACTTTTCGGATCCAGCAGTGTAGGGCCATGACTATTTAGATAGAATGGTTTCTTTAACCTAAATAGCGGTCCACACAATCGTTTAAATTAAGAAGTAGTCGACGGATATATATTATGTGTATAATGAGCATAATACATAAATATGTCTTTTAATTTGACTTCAACTGATATTTATGCCTTTCAATTTTGATTGTGCATAAATAAACACTTAAACTTGTATAAAATTGAGCAAGTAGATACGTGCTTCCTACGTGACCTAATACATGCAGGACACCACAATCTATTCTTCTTATTTTTATCGAGTCCTTGTAGCAACATAATTGACCATAATTGATCAAACTAAACCGACGTAATAGAAGGAAGTTGTTCATACTCTATTTGTCTTAATTTATGTGGCATTTTAAAAATTTTGAGATTTAAACAAGTCTATTTTTTATCATAATTTTTTATATATCATTTAAATATTTTGAACCATCAATTATTGTTATTTAAAATAATTCTTACGTAGTTTTCAAATTATAAATCTTATTTTAAAAAGCTTGAAGATTACATGCCTAAACTCATAAACAAACTTAAATTATTTAACTTTCGAAAATCTAAATATGCCATATAAATTGAGACAAAGAAAATATATTTGTTTCAAACAAAAAACCTCAGGGTCATTTGGTATATGCATGGAATAAAAATAATAATCCTCGAATAAAATTTAAAATTAACTTTGTTTCCTATTTAATTCAAGATATTAACTAATCTAAACTGGATAAAAACGTTACCCAGTTTGGAGAAATTGAGAAACTTGATGATAGGTTTTATGTCAACAATTAATATGTTTTGTTATGTAAAAAATCTCTTTTATTTGAGATGGGTTTTGTTTTGTTTGTTAATTTATAATTTTCGTGATCAAAAAGTACTCAAAGAGGTTTATTGCTTCATCTGTGCCATTACAACCTTGGTTTGACATTACAACATAGGGACGTAAGATCATCGGGTGACAATAATGCTATTGACAATCAATGAAGTTCCGTGCAATTACAACAACATACCAGTGTAATTCCACAAAATAGCCCTTGAAGTTCCGTGCAATTGTATTAGATAATTAAGTATGATAGTTGATTGAATGGATTTAGCAAACCTTTTATGATTAATCGTTAGAGATTTGGAGCGGATGTGTTTGATGTTGTTAGAAACTAGATTGATTTGATACAGGTTGCCACACTGCTTTGATCATTCCTCCTTTCTTCGTCTTGGACTTGTGAAAATTACTGGCAAAAATGAGTAGAGTTAGTAACTAGATTGACCTCATACGACAAAAAGAACATTTCTATGGTTTATAAGCAAAATCATCTGCCCAAATAACAAAAATGTTGAACAAACTTTCCTTTTTTTAACGTTTCAGGAATTATAGTCAGATTTCTCTATAACAACATTTCACTATAACGGTCAAGTTTTCCTTGAAACTGATTTCTCACGTTATGTTACATATAACAGCATTTCGTTATAGCTTCCCAAAATTATCCAGATAAACGATGTTGTTATATAGAGAGATTTGACTGTATTTTCCCTTGTAGAAACTCTATAATTTATAACCTATATACGTACACTCACTTGGAAGTTCTTGAAGATCCCGGTTTATCATTCAAACTCATAGCTGACAGTTGACGTGCCAAGTTCTGGTCTCGTTCACTGTGAGCTGATCCAGTTCTTGAGACAGTATTTCCATTGTTTGGCCAAGTCATTGGAAGTACCAAGTTTCTACAGAACAGGACACTTTGTGAAGACAACAAATGAATATGACTTATAAGAACAGACGAAAAGACAACAATTTAGACTAGAAGCAAAACAAAAATATGTTTGTACCGTTCCACACGTTTGCATAAGCAACGATTCATCAAATCAAATGCATATTGACCAAAAAGAATGTCAAGGTCCTTTGACAAGTTCGATATCCGATATGCTGGTAAAATATCCCAAATCTTTAGTACTTGAACGTGTGTCGATCCCTGTTGCAGAATATCTATGGTCCAAATCAATTTTAGGTGCTTCACTTTGTAGACCTCCAACAGTGCACAAGAATTCCCACCCTTGTTGTGTATTCTGTTCTTTTCTGACTTACGCCAACCGCTTATTAGCTTCACCAAAAGGGAAATCACTTCTTTACTGATCTCAACATCCTTAATTCTGGCAATGGATTTCGAGAAATTCTCACAGAACAAAACCTGTTAGGTTGTAACAGCGAAGAACCTTTTGAGACTTCTAGTTTACTCTACTTGCAAAATCCAAATTTAACAGATGTACTCCCTCTGTTTCAATTTGTTTAATTGGTTTTGATTTAACACGGAGTTTAAGAAAGTAAGCGTGCAGCTTAAGCAAAATGAAGTAATATACCTTCCACTTGGCTGTTTTGAATAGAGGGGAGTCCGTTCTGAGTAATGTATCTATCTGGCCAAGCTCAACGGTAGCACTCAAAATTGCTTCAGTCAATCTCTTGTCATCAATAGCATCAAAGTAACAACCACGAGCCTTGGCGTCAAGGACTATATTCTTCCAAACGGAATCACTGTTAACCAAAGTTGTGGCATTTCCCAATATCCAAAGACAGTATCTGCATAAGAAGCCAAGGAAACAATTAACGTGTCTATCAATTAGAATGATTCTTCATAGTTAAAACATTTTGAAATGTAGTAATGTAAGTTGTCCTCAAATCAGTACCTTGCTCGAGTCAGTGCTACATTTGCTCTCTGAATGTTAGAAAGAAAACCAACTGATCCATTCCCATTACACCGAACAGTGGATATAATTATCACATCCTCTTCACCACCTTGAAAGCCATCAACAGAACGTACGTTCACTGAGAAATCACTCTTAACATCCGTGCTATATCTCTTGCCAAGAGTTTGTTGAATAGCAAAAACTTGAGCTTTGTAAGGAGATATACAACCAACACGGACTTTTTGATTTGAAGAGACAGATTCTGTATTTCACATAATAATAATAATATCAGGCTAGCCAAATCAACGAAAACGCAAACCAAGAGACCTTAAAATTCATCCTGAGCATATTAAATTTATGAAAGATAAGAGTATTACCTTTATGAAGGTTTGCAACAATCTCAGCTACAACGAGAACTTCTGCCATATTTCTCGTGCTGTGCTTGTCATCAAGCACCTCTTTTCCGCTGCTCACATTAATGAATGAATAGGAGCCAAAAATATCTCCTTTAAGAAATCTCTTCTCATATATAGTTGCTGTCACATTAGGACCATCCATAATTTTCTTCTCATAGAATTCGTTGTTTGGGAACAAACTTATTTTTGGATGCATCCTATATTGAACATTAAGAAGGTGCTTCTTGTGTCCTAAAATTACCAGCCTCTCAAATAAGCTCCTCCCGAACTCCGCCTTCTCACAAATCTGTCAACAACAGACACATTTTAAATTATGAAAGCGCAACAACGTAATGCAAGAACATTCAATACTAAGATTATTTGAAAACCTTGCTCTGAACCATAGCAGGCAATTGTTTCTCATCTCCAATGAGTATAGCATGGCGGAGACCTGAGAGTTGTAACGGAATAGTGGATTCACATTCTTTCAGCTGAGCTGCTTCATCAATTACCACCATCTTTAGTGGTTTCATTCCCCTTATTTGCAATCTTGATGAGCTAAAAGCAGTGCAGAAAATCAAGCACGCACCTTTTAGACAAAACCTTCGAATTTTATACTCATAAATGAGTTTGGGAAGAGAGATATTTTCATTGACAAATTTCAATACTTTAAGACATTCTTTTTTCATTGCATACAAATAAGCAAAACGTCTTGCCTTATTCCTTGCCAACATACCAAGCAGAACTTCTTTAAATCCTTCGCATGTACCAACAGAACCAAACAATGTTTCAAGAGTTCGAAGCATCTTACAAAGCCTTATCATTTCCTTAGCTACTTTCAGTGGAAGGAAACAAGTAGGCAGATGTGTGTACATGCTTGTTAGACAATATGTCAAGTGTTCCTGGATCCATTTGAATCTCTTGATAACAAACTCCTCAAATGTCCAAACACTAATTTCTTCTTCACTTGTCTCAACAAAATTGCCCTTGTTCTCTTCACCATCGAATCTGAAGTTATTCTTCCTTTCGAAACTTCTTTTATCCATTGATGCCTTCTTCTTGTTCTTTTGTATGTTTTTTATGACAATTTTTTCTTCTTCTTCTCTTAAGTATTGTCGGTATTGCTTCATTGGAGCCTCAAGAAAAGATATCATAGAATGGATAGCACTTTTCCACCCATGAATAGGAGACAAACAGAAAGCAAGACTACGAACACGAGTATTAAGAAATACATCAAACAGATCTTCATGATCACCAATGTTCATTCTTTTTGCATTCCCAAATAAAATGATGTCCCCTAAACCATATGTGTCAAATTCCAGACCATCTCGTACATGTTGCATCAGCCTCTTAGTAACTCCCAGCACAGCAATGTTCGTGGGCGCACAAGTCAAAGTTCTGCATTTCATCTTTAACAGGACACAAAGTAAGGAGGCAACTGTTTTGGTCTTCCCTGTTCCTGGAGGACCCCAAATTAGCTTAACCGTATTCCTGTGAACACATTCTGTTGTTGCAATACAACTTAGAACAGCCTGTTGTTGAGCAGCATCTAGCCCAAAGGACTGAATAATGGCACTTGAATTCGATAAAGCATTAGTTTTAGATTCCGTGGAAGAGCAAAGGGAGCAGTCTACTTCATCCTGTGGACAATTGAAATATATAACAAACTATAAAAGGTGATCATAGAATTTAAACTTACCAGGAAAGAGCTTATAATATACCTTCAAAATGGCTATAAAATAAAGGAACAAGACTCAGCAGTAGCACATACACTCCTTAGTAAAGAGGTGTGTTATAATTCAAGTTCTGATGCACCAACAAACCATGGGACCTGATTGGCGGACCTGGTCCCATGATCGGTGTGTGTCACATACAAAATGAGAGACAACTGTAAAAGAAACCATGGGACCTGATTGGGGCAAATCAGAAGAGACTACAAACCATGGGACCTGATCGACCTGGTCCAGCTGTAAAAGCTGCCACCACCTGCTGTGGTTGGTGGACAGTTGTTGGACGACAGAGACGTCCAGCCAATCAGAAGGTACCAGGTGTTTCGTCCATATACTAAATACTATCTTTGAGATATGAAACAACTTAGTTTTCATACATCATTTTTTACAAGGCAAAAGAAAAGTGGTGTGTGTGCTCAAAAGAAAGAACACTTCCTCAAGGCAACAACCTGATCGAGCTACTATTGAAGAATAGTTTTAGGTTGTTGATTTGTTGTAACTTTGAGTCTAGTGTGCTAAACATTGTAAAATCAATTCATATCATATAAAGGAATATTGATTACTTCTCTTTGTATTGTCATTGTGATTTCTTTGCTAGAGTTAGCATTGAAGTAGTTAGAAGAGTCTACATTAACCTAAGGGTGGTTGTCTAGTGGGCAATAATCTTATTGCTTAGTTTTCAAGTCATTGCTAGAACTAGCCTTTATCGGAATGTTGAAGTCTACGTCAACTAGAGTGAGTTGGGGTAGTGGGCAATAGTCATATTTTTTAGGCTCAAAGTCTTGTGATAGGATGTTGCAAGCATAGGGGTGAAGAGGATTTGTATCTAGTTACAGAGGTTGTAATAGATCACTTTGCTCTTGCATCTAGTGAAGATTGGTTGGAAATCCTATTGGACAGGTCATGGTTGTTTCTCTCTTGAGCAAGGAGTTTTTCCACGTAAAACTCTTGTCTTGTTCATTACTTGCATTAGCTGTCCGTTTCTTGAGCATTCTGTAAATTGACTGTGTCAAGGGACCTGGTCCCCTGACTCGTGTGGTGGACGCATATATTCTATCAAGGTGTCATCTAACATAACTTTGCAAAAAATCTCTTAACATATGCGTGTAAACAATATACGTTTAAGAAGCGATACATACATCAACAACAGACTAACCCTACTTGAAAATGATACAAAGTATAGAAAGTAGAGCCTCGTGAAAACTACCCCAATCACATACTCGATATAACTTACAAGCCAAACTGTAAATATAGGCATACATAACTTGAACAATATCTCGTATATGTAGTTAAGAAAAAGAAGGGGAAAAAGATGTTTACTTACACTACTTGGATTACTTTTCAGCAGAGTCTTAATGATATTCAGGTTTGTGTTTTCCACGTTCGGATTCAAAGCAGCCCATATTCGAAGATTTGTTGTTAAATTAGAAAGATAGACAACAAAATATTTGTCCTCCTTTTCACCCTTTTCATTGTTTGGTTTCTGAAATGAAATAGGCTTCGAAGACAGAATGTTTATCTGGTATGAATCTTCATCTTGTATGCCATAGATTATGCCAATCAAATAAGATATCTTAGGCCTGTTCAAATCATCAATTCTTCTTGGTATTACATCTGATAGTGCAATCAAATCTCCATTCACTGGTTTATACTTTCTTTCAATATTCTTCACCACCATAGCTCGACTCAAGAAAATATCATAATATAAATCATTGGGAGGTTTAAAATAAATCGATTCTGTGACATTAAGAACCTCGAGTATAGGGGCTCGTGAAACTGTGGTAATGCTTGAGAGCAAATCAGCATGTGTTTCTTCGATAAGTGGAGTAATGAATGACTTCATGTAATGATCAATCGATAAGAATGTCTCAGGAATCTCCTTAACCTAACACATTTGGAAAAAAGATTAATAACTTGGCAAATAACAAAGGAACAAAAGAAGACAATTGTTTCATATTGAATATTTGTTTCAAACCAATATATGTTTAATGAGTATAGAGCCAGATAGAGATTCATAATGCATTAGATTTCGTCGATACAAACTTGATGCCTTCCATCGTGCATGGCTTTATGCATTCTTGTCACTTAGTGTAGTTATATATTACATATGTGGACCAAGACGACTCTATAGGTTCTACTTATTGTTTTTGGCTCGGAAAATGTATACATATATTAAGATCATACTCATCCTGAATCATGACTCTGGATCTAAAACCGCCTTCAGTTATATAACATGTGTGATTATGCAAGAAACACAAAATGCTTTCTACAACTGAAAAACAATGGTCGATTCTTTTCTAGCCACTAAAGCAATACTAGCATCTGATCTTAAGTACTCCCTTTGTTCATTTTACGTGGCACTATTACCTTTTGGGAGGTCAAAGAGGTTTTTTTTTTATGATCACAATTTTCTTAAATATCTTCTGAAAAATTTAATTTGTTAACTATATTTCAAAAGAAGTCCAAGAATCAATTTTCGAATTCACACCTAAAATTAAGTAGTTTAACCATCGTTGCTTCGAAACTCGCCACATAAAATGTAAAGGAGGCATATCAGCAATTTGTTTGGGGGCAAATATTCAAAGGAATTTAAGTTATATATATTGATCAACGTAAATTTACACTATTAATTTATAGGTTAATCATTAATATTAGGTTAGTAACCATTTTTACTAGAAACTTACTCAGTTATCTTAGTATATAAGTGATTTGATTGTATAAATATTTTTCAACGATCATTAAATGTAACTTAAAGCATGCATATGGACAAGAAGAAAAAAAGATTCAAACCTTGTCTTTATAAAGATCTTTGTTCAACACATCCCCTAAAGACCAAGAAAACACAAAATCTATCAACCCTAAAGGGTTTTTTTTCTCTTCTTTCTTCCTTGTAGTAGTTGCCAGTGCCATCTTCCCTAGTAGTCATCAAAACAAACAACAATATTTTTAGAGATCTTCACACAAATAGTTGGACAGATTTACTATTTACTCTTTTTAGCTGGTATACATAAATTGTAGACTATCATACACATATTATACATGGGTGACACATATATTATACATCTTCCCTAGTAGTCATCAAAACAAACAAAAGATCAATTTTTTTAGGGATCTTCACACAAATAGCTAGATAGATTTACTATTTACTCTTTTTAGCTGGTATACATAAATTGTAGACTATCATGCACATATTATACATGGATTACACATATATTATCCATCTTCCCTAGTAGTCATCAAAACAAACAAATGATCAATTTTTTATTAGGGATCTTCACACAAATAGTTGAACAACTTTACTAGCTTTTTCTAGTCGATATACATAGACTATACGCTATCATACACATATTATACATGGCGTATACATCTTCCCTAGTAAGTCATCAAAACAAACAAAAGATCATTTTTTTAATGGATCTTCACACAAATAGCCAGACAAATTTACTGTTTACTTTTTCTAGCCAGTATACATTGATTATACACTATCATACACTATATACATATATTATACATCTTCCCTAGTAGTCATCAAAACAAAAACAAAACAAAACATTAATTTTTTACACATGTAAGAACAAATAGAAGGGAAAAAAATTAATGTTTAATTAATTACCTTTTCTTTCTTCTTCTTCTTCTTCTGAGATTAATGAGTTTTTTTGCTTTGTGTCATGGGTGGAATTCATGAGTATATGACTATACTAGCTAAGCAAATTTCCAAGTGAATTAATTCATCATGTATAGGAAATGTTGTATATGAACCAATAACGTGAAGCGATATTTATTTTTTTCAAAAAAAAAGTCTTTTCGTTTTCTTTCTTGGGAAGTAAAGAGATTTTTTTTTTATAAAAAAAAGCTTCATCATCTTTTATTTCCGTTGTTTCATTTTCTTTTCTCATTTGCCATGGCTTAAAACGAATGGAATACTTGATATAGTGCACATTAAAAAGCACATAATATTCCCTTTTTACTTGAGTATTGATTTGACATTATTACGCTTTTAGAAGTAATAATGTAATGAAAATTTTATTATATCATTTTTTTAATATAATAAATTTAATATATAAAAGATGCACTTATAGTTAATAATAAGGAGTCCGGAGCCAAAAAGATCATTTTTCCCTTCAAAAATGCATAAAGGGTCACTCAAATTTTTTTTTAACCAAAAAGGATAATTCGCTCATGAGGGAGCGATATTCTTTCTGATTTTAACATTATTAACGAATTTCAATTTTTTCTGTTTCTCAAAAAAAAATCTGAATAATATCGGCGATTTTCTGTTCCTTATTCTCACTACAATCATCCGAATAAAGTGGACAAGTAATGAAATCATTATCAAGAAAATACAATAGAAATATTAATAAGGCCATAAGAATTAACAATAGTAAAACTTTATCCAAACAGAAAGTATTCTGACAACTAAATATAAGATACGAAATTTTCATAAATCCAAAATTATGAAGTACCAAATCCAATATCTAAAACAATAAAAAATAAATCCCAAATTCAGCACAATACAAAAAAATGAATTTCTGGTGTACTCAAACTATGCTCACTCACCGCCAGTGGCGGAGCCACTTATTTGTATGTCCCTTAGGGGGATCCTAGCTCCGTTATTGCTTACAGAAAAATGAACATGGACGGCAGGATTCAAACCTGCACGGGCAAAGTCCACATGATTTCTAGTCATGCCCGATAACCACTCCGTCAAGAATTTAAAATTGGAGAAAGCAAATCCTAAAAATTAAGAACTAAAGTTTTGTTAACAAGAATGAAATATTCAGTGGAGAAATTAGGCCTGATAATACCATTGAAAATAATAATAATTACTTGCACCAATTGCATGCACTAGAAAAAAAATTGTATATAACTGAAATGAAGGGTTGGACTAAAATTGAACAACTTAAAATGAAATGAGTTAATATATGAGTTGGACTAAAATCAGTCCAACTGTTATTTGGGTTGAAATAAGTTAAGCTAAAATGGGCTAAAAATGAATTGGATTATGATACGCCATATTTTTTTCAAATTGTCCATCTTCCCTTACCCAACCCCTTACTCGGTTCCTCCCCTATCATCGATCGAGACTCAAGCCTTTAGGTCTGACTCACAACCCCGATCTTGTCCCCGATAATCCTGACTCGAGATTCAAAACCTTACCTCAATCCGGAATAGAAACTTAATATGTGAGCCTTAACTCTCGACCTCGACCCCTAGATAAGGGACACTATACTAGAGACTTGACCTTAACTCGAGTCCCGTAACCCGAGATTCGAGACTCAACCATCCCCAACTTTGACTAAGACCCCAGTTCTTACCTTGACTCAAAACCCGAGGCCCAACCTTGATCTAGGACCTGAGACTTATCTAGACTTGATCCAGAATTCGATGTTGGGGGATGAAGCACCACAACTAAAGTTTGATATGACAATTCATATGAAAAATAAATTAGACATGAGAATTTTACGTGGAAACCCCTCTAACTGATAGAAGAGAAAAACCACGGAGTAGAAGAATCTCACTATTTATAATATGGAGTACACTGCTCTCAAATACAAGGAGAAAATAACAATTAATATTTCTCTCTTGTAAAAGGAACAACTACTAAAAGGGACACTGAAGACTACAATATTTATCTTGGTGTATAACTCTTTTTGTATTTTTACTCTCACTTTCTGGATGATTTAAATGAGGGCAAGAGGCCCTCTATTTATAGGAGAATGAAAACGCGTAAAAGAACTTTACGCATTTTCAAAATGCGGAAAAATGAGGCTGCTTGGCACAATTTTTCAACAAATTGCTACGCAGCCTTTTACTGTTCTTTTCCTCCATTCTTACTTTTTCCTTTTCAACAATTGCTGCGCCAACTTTTTTTTTCTTTTCTTTTTGACAATTGTTGAAGACTTTCTGTTATAGCCTTTTTTGACCCTTTGTTTTTCTTTTCATTCTCCCACTTAAAGATTTAATTGAGAATCAATTAAGTCTTCACACTATCCTTTTTACCCAACTGCTGCAATGTTACGTTTCTGCTAGGCCAATAAAAGATCGACACCATATAAACTTGTTACTGTTGATCGGCTTCGTCAACATATCTATTAGATTGTCAGTAGTGTGAATTTTCTGAATATCCACACTGCCTTCTTCCACCTTCTCACGGACAAAGTGATACTGAACTCGTATGTGCTTTGTCCTTGAATGAAATGTCGGATTCTTTGCAAGATGCAAAGCGCTTTGACTGTCACAAAACAGAGCAACCTTCTCTTGTTTATGCCCGAGTTCCTCCAGTAACATCTGCATCCATATTACCTCTTTGCTAGCTTGTGTATCTACTACATATTCTGCTTCCGTCGTAGATGTAGCCACGATGGATTGCAGTTTTGAAACCTAGCTTACAGCTCCTCTAGCAAGAGTAAACACATAACCTGTGGTGAACTTACTTTTATCAAGATCACCTACATAATCTGAATCAACATAACCTTTAACAGTAAAGTCTGATCCTCCATAACACATTGCAACATCTAAGGTACCCTTGATGTATCTCAGAATCCTCTTAACAGTATTCCAATGCTCTTTACCAGAATTAGCCATGTATCGACTGACCACTCTCACTGCTTGTGTAATATCAGGTCTTGTACATACCATGGAGAACATTAAACTACCCACTGCTGATGCATACGGTACTCGAGATATCTCCATCCTCTCTGCTTCATTGGTAGGACTCATACTTGAGGATAACTTGAAATTAATAGGAAGTGGGGTAGAAATTGACTTACAATCTTGCATCTTGAAGCGTCTCAAGATTTTTTTCAAGTAGTTCTTTTGAGAAAGTCAAATCTTCCTATTATTTCTCTCTCGGTGATTTTGCATCCCTAGAATCTTATTTGCTGGTCCCAAGTCCTTCATTTCAAACTTCCTAGCCAACTGTGCCTTTAAATTTATGAGACGATCTTTGTTGGGGCCTGCTACCAACATGTCATCAACATACAACAACAAAATAACAAAATCTTCATCACCAAATCTCTTGTAATAAACACAAGGATCTGAACTATGTCTTTTGTATCCAAGACTTATAATGAAGGAATCAAATCTCTTATACCAACACCTCGGTGCCTATTTGAGACTGTATAGATATTTGTTCAACCTGCAAACCAAGTTCTTTTTTCCCTGTTCTTCAAAACCTTCTGGTTGGAGCATGTAAATTTCTTCTTCAAGTTCTCCATAAAGAAATGCAGTTTTGACTTCTAACTGCTCCAAGTACAAGTCAAATGTAGCACATATCGCCAGGACCACTCAAATTATTGTGAGTCGAACCACCAAAGAAAATATCTCATTGAAGTCTATACCTTCTTTCTGAGCAAATCCTTTCACCACCAATCTTGCACGATACTTCTCCACTTGATCATTGCCATTGCGTTTGATCTTGTAGACCCATTTGTTTTCAATGGACTTCCTTTTTTGTGGTAATTGAACAAGATCCCATGTTTTATTTTTATGAAGAGCTTCAATTTCTTCTTGCATTGCTGCCACCCACAGAGATGATTCTTGGCCTTTCATAGCCTCGTGAAAAGTTGAAGACTCTTCATTTTCTGTTAGTAGACAATATGCAATACTACTTTCCATAGAATAATCTGAGTGCCAAGCTGGTTCTCTTCTCTCCCTAGTTGACCGTCGAACTTCTAGAGTTTCGATTGTTCTTCGTGCTCTGGTGCTGCTTCAGAAGAAACTGGAACTTCTTCTATTTCTTCAACTTCAACTGTAGTAGTCTCTGATTTTTCTTTTGAAGTGCTACCTTCTTTTGCTTGTATCTTATTTTCAATAAATACAACATCCCTACTGATTACCATCTTGCGGTTAGTGGGATTCCATAAGCGATACCCCTTGACTCCATCAGCATATCCTAAGAAAATGCATTTCCTAGATTTTGGATCCAACTTTGATTTTTCTTGAGTCTTGTACATAATATAAGCAGGACTTCCGAATATATGTAAGCGAGAATAATCAGCTGGTTTTCCTGTCCACATCTTCATTGACGTTTTCAGATCAATTGCAATTGATGGTGATCGATTGATCACATAACAGACGGTTTTGACTATTTCTGCCCAGAATTATTTTTCCAACCTTGCAGTTGCCAACATAGCTCTTGTTCGTTCCAATAAGGTTCTGTTCATCCGCTCTGCTACTCCATTTTGTTGTGGAGTATATGCCATCGTGAATTGCCGTTTAATACCTTCTTGTTTACAGAAGTTATTAAATTCATCACCAGTGTATTCTCCTCCATTATCTGTCCTCAAACACTTGATCTTTTTCTCAGATTCAAGTTCCACTTGCGCTCTGAATTCTTTGAAAACTGGAAAAACATCTACCTTTCTCTTGATTGGATACACCCAACTTGTCTTGGAGTAATTATCGATGAATGAAACAAAATATTTTGCTCCTCCTAGAGACTCCACCAGTGCTTGCCAAACATCAGAGTGGACTAGATCTAGTATTTCTTTGCTTTTAGCAGAGGAACTGCTAAACTTCAGTCTATTTTGCTTATTGGTAACACAATACTCACAAAAGGGTAGTGAAACCTTTTTGAGCCCCAGAAGAAGCTTTTTCTTAGCAAGAATCTTCAAACCTCGTTTCGACATATGGCCAAGTTTACGATGCCATATCATCATTGATTCTTCAAATGAACTTGCTGACGCGTTTGATGCTTCTCCTTCTTGGTGTGTTTCACCTTTAAGCACATATAGGTTTGCAACAAATTTTTCCTCTTTCATCACTACAAGCGCTCATTTGGATATTCTCATGACTCCACCATGAGTCTTATATGAACATCTATTATCATCTAGTTATCCTAAAGACAATAGATTCTTCTTCAAGTTTTTTACATGTCATACTTTCTGGATGGTGCGTACCGTGCCATCATACATCTTTATTTTGATGGACCCAATATCAATAACATCCAAAGTATAATCGTTTTTCATGAACACAGATCCTCCTGAGATAGGATTATATTGATAGAACCATTTTCTCCGAGAAGTCATGTGCCATATTGCTCCTGTGTCCATGATCCAGACATCAGTGAAATATTTTCTACCTTCATTATTTGATATTGCCTCACTGCCTAAAATATCGCCATCATCCGAGGTACATGCAACATTCCCTTGAGCATTTGATGGCTCAGGGTGTTCACCCTTCTTTTTGAACCGACAATCTTTCTTGAAGTGCCCTTTCTTGCCACAGTTGTAGTACTTGATATTCTTCTTACTTCTTGATTGAGATCTTCCATGATTGTGACTCCCACTGGGCCACGTTCCGCTGGTCTTCCTCTCACCATCATCAAAGCTTCAGCTTGCTGTGAATTTACTTGTCTGTCTTCCTTATTTTTGCGCCAATTTTCTTCTTCCAAGACAGCGGCTGCAATTTCATCGAAAACTAGACTAGCTGTATTGTTCGTCAGGTTGATGATGAGTTGATCATACGAGTCAGACAGACTTTGAAGTAGAAGTTCCGCACGTTCAGTCCCCTCTATTTTGCAACCCATTATTGTAAGTTGCGAAAACAAAGTATTGATATGTTCAGTAACTAACATGGACTCTGCCATTCGAAGAGTATACAATCTTCTTTTTAAAAAGATTTTATTATGCAAAGACTTGGCCTCATACAACCCCGTAAGAGTATTCCATATTTCCTTCGTCGTCCGCTATTCAGCCACACTAGACAACACTTGATCAGCTAGTGCCAAGTGTAGATCAGCAACTGCGTTGCTGTCTATGTCGTTCCACTTGTTGTCATCAACAAAGTCTGTGGGCCTGATTTCAATTGTAGCTAAGCAATTGTCCTTTCTCAATATCACTTTTATTTTTATTTTCCACAATGAGAAATTAGTCCCATTGAATTTTTCAACGTCAAACTTTGTTGTACTCGACGTTGTTATTTGCTTCACACCCTTCTAGATCATTTTTGAATATTTTTGCGAACAATCGTGATAGACTGTACCGTCACCGAAATTTACTATTCACATGAATAGTACTATTCACTGAATTTTACTATTCACGAAAATTTACTATTCATGGATAGTATCTTCGCATAAAATAGACAGAATAACCGAGGGCTCTAATACCACTGTTGGGGGAGGAAGCACCACAACTAATGTTTGATATGACAATTAATATGAAAAATAAATTGGACACGAGAATTTTACGTGGAAACCCCTCTAACCGATAGAAGGGAAAAACTACGGGGTAGAAGGATCTCACTATTTATAATATGGAGTACACTGCTCTCAAATACAAGGAGAAAATAATAATTAATACTTCTCTCTTGTAAAAGGAACAACTACTAAAGAGGACACTGAAAACTACAATATTTATATTGGTGTACAACTCTCTTTGTATTTTTACTCTCACTATCTGAATGATTTAAATGAGGGCAAGAGACCCTCTATTTATAGGAGAATGAAAACACGTAAAAGAACTTTACGCGTTTTCAAAACGCGCAAAAATGAGGCTGCTTGGTACAATTTTTCAACAAATTGCTGTGCAAGCCTTTTACTGTTCTTTTCCTCCGTTCTTACTTTTTCCTTTTCAACTATTGATGCGCCAGCTTTTTTTCCTTTTCTTTTTGACAATTGTTGAAGACTTTCTGCTGCAATCTTTTTTGACCCTTTGTTTTTCTTTTCATTCGAGACCTAAGCCTCGACCATGACTCTGGACCTGACCTAGTCTTGAGACCCGAACCGTGACCCATAGAAATAATCAAAGTAAATTTTAAAAAATAAATCCAAATTAAATGAAATCTTAAAAAAGGGGCTAATGTTGGGGAAATTGAAGCTCACTTTCGAAATGAGATAATGTTTATGAAATTAACTTATGCCCAACCATTAAAATTTTGGGCGGGTTGAACGGGAACATTACTTTTGGGTCATATTTGACACACCCATACGTATTCCTATTGATTAATTAATTTATATCTTAACCATGATTTGCATAAGCCTTCTGGTAATCAGGTGTGTGATGTTCTGATTCGATATCCTCTATGTTTATTTTAGTTGGTTCATAGTGAATCTACTCAACGTCTGGGCTAGGATTTTGAATCTGCGGTTCGGAATTTTATAAAACACAATTTATTGGGTTCTTGATAAATTATTTATACGTATTGAATGGATGTCTAAACACAAATAGAACATTTGAGCCAAAATTATTGAGTTCTGTCAAATTCGTAGGCAATAGCTCATTGAAGATTGCATCACACTTTGTTGAGGCACAAAATGTGTTTATTACGTTATATGCACCGATAGTAATAAAAGTATCTACACGATAAATTACTTAGAAGGTAATTGCAAATAACTTTATGTAATAGCATTGATTGTTAACCTAAAATAAATGGTAAAGAAATGCTATAACATTTTACTTACTATCTGTGTATATAACTTAAATCCATTGACGGCATGTGCATTTTACACAACTTATACGTAGAAACGACTAGATGGAAATTTAGATCAGAAAATATAACCTACACATGTTCATGGAGTATTTCCACAATTATTAAGAAAACGATAAATTTAACTTACATACATTGACAACAGACTAAAGAACTTTTACAACCAACCTTAGTTTAGAACTAACTAGTTCCACTTATTACAGTAAGTTACTTGTCATTATTTTTTAGGTGAGCGGAATTCTTTTACTCTGTCAGTGTACGAAAGCTAAACAGATGACAAGACAACAATTTAGATTAGAGGAAAAAAAGAAAACTTTTTGTACCATTCCACACGTTTGTATTTGCAACGATTCATCATATCCACTGTATACTGACCAAAATGGATGTCAAGGTCCTTTGCCAACTTTGGTATATAATATCCTGGTAAAATGTCCCATATCTTTAGCACTTGAAGGTATGTTGAGTTCTGCTTCAGAATATCGATATTCCAGATCAATTTTAGGTGCTTTACATTGTAGATCTCCAACAGTACAGAAGAATTCCCGCTATTGTTGATTTGTTGTTGAACGTGCTGTTCTTTCTTGACATACGCCAACCACTCGTAAGCTTCACCAAAAGGGAAATCACTTCTTTACTTATCTCAGCATCCTTAATTCTGGCAATGGATTTTGAGAAATCCTCACTAAATATAACAAGTTAATTTAAAACAGCAAATAACATGTGATTTGTATAGGAATAGAGGCTTATGAGGTTACGGTAAGGTTGTTAAACTGTACTCCCTTCATTTCAATTGGTTTGTCTGTTTTAGACGTGATACGGATTTAAGAAAATAAAAAAGACTTTTAAATCTTGTGGTTAATAACTAAAGATACATAGAATGCACAACATGCCCCATAATTATGTGGTCTTCAACATGTCACGTGGAAAGTTATAATTAGAGAGTTGCCAAAAAAGAAAAATAGATTATTTTTTTTGAAAGGGATTAAAACGGAAAGTAAGACAAACAAATTAAAACGGGAGGCGTGGGGGTATAAAGAAATCAACTGACTCAAAGAAAGAGTGAAAGAGAACTTAAATATTCACTTTGCAACACAGTTTTAATGATCTTCAGATTTGCACTATACGGATCTGAATGCAAAGCATTTCATATTCGAATATTTGTTGTCAAATTAATAAGATAGACCACAAAAAACTTGTCCCCTTGTTCACCCTTTTCATTGTCTTGTTGCTGAAACGTAATAAGATTTGAAGAAAGGATAGGTATCCAGTTTGAATCGTCTTCATCATCATCCATGTTTCGAACTATGGCAATGAGATAAGATCTCTCAGGTCTGTTCAGATCATCGATTCTCTTTGGTCTTACATCTGATAAAGCAATCAAATCTCCATTCTCTGGTTTATATTGTCTTTCAATCTTCTTTCCCTCTGTAGGTTTTTCCAGTAAAAGTTGGTAATATAAATGTTTGGGAGGCTCAAAGTTTGATGATGTTATTACATCAAGAACCTCAACGGAAGGGGCTCGCAACACTGTGAATATACATGAGAGCAAATCAGCATGTGTTTCTTCAATTAGTGGAGTAATGTATGACATCAAGTAATGATCAATCGATACGAATGTATCTGGAATTTCTTTCACCTATAACATGGATAGAATATGAGATAGTATTAATTAATAACTTGACAAATCACATATAAAATGGATAAGAAAACACAAAATGATTCAAGATGGAAATGGAACCAACTTCACTCCTAGCCAATATAATTCACTTCAAGAAATGGCAAGGACTCTTTGCAAGATAGTCAAAACGCGTTTTGAACGCGTAGTCAACAAAACGCGTTTTGAACGCGTAGTCAAAAAAGGAACAAAACGCGTTTTGAATGCGTAGTCAAAAAGGGAGGTTCAATACGCGGATTTTACGCATTTTTAGTTTTCTATAAATAGAAGACCTCTTGCCCTCATTTATCCCATCCCAAAAAGAGAGAGTAAGAATACAAAGAGAGTTATACACAAAGATAAATATTGTAGTCTTGAGTGTCCTCTTTAGTAGTTGTTCCTTTTACAAGAGAGAAGTGTTAATTGTTGTTTTCTCCTTGTATTTGAGAACAGTGTACTCCATATTTTATAGTGAGATCCTTCTACCCCGTGGTTTTTCCCTTCTATCAGTTAGAGGGGTTTCCACGTAAAATTCTCGTGCCCAATTTATTTTCATTATTTTTATCATATCAAACTTTAGTTGTGGTGCTTCCTCTCCCAACAGTAGTATCAGAGTCCTCGGTTATTCTGTCTATTTTATGCGAAGGTACTATCTGTGAATAGTACTATTCATGTGAATAGTAAATTTCGGTGACGGTACAATTTATCACGATTGTTCGCAAAAATATTCAGAAACGATCTAGAAGGGTGTGAAGCAAATAACAATGTCGAGTACAACAAAGTTTGACGTTGAGAAATTCAATGGGACTAATTTCTCATTGTGGAAAATGAAAATAAAAGCGATATTGAGAAAAGACAATTGCTTAGCTGCAATTGAAGGCAGGCCCGCAGACTTTGCTGATGACAGCAAGGGGAATGACATAGACAGCAATGCAGTTGCTGATCTACACTTGGCACTAGCTGATCAAGTGTTGTCTAGTGTAGCGGAAAAGCGGACGGCGAAGGAAATATGGGATACTCTTACGGGGTTGTATGAGGCCAAGTCTTTGCATAATAAAATCTTTTTAAAAAGAAGATTGTACACTCTTCGAATGGCAGAGTCCATGTCAGTTACTGAACACATTAATACTTTGAATACTCTGTTTTCGCAACTTACAATAATGGGTTGCAAAATAGAGGGAACTGAATGTGCGGAGCTTCTACTTCAAAGTCTGCCTGACTCGTATGATCAACTCATCATCAACCTGACGAACAATACAGACAGTCTAGTTTTCGATGAAATTGCAGCCGCTGTCTTGGAAGAAGAAAATCGGCGCAAAAATAAGGAAGACAGACAAGCAAGTTCGCAGCAAGCTGAAGCCTTGATGATGGTGAGAGGAAGACCAACGGAACGTGGCCCTAGTGGGAGTCAGAATCATGGCAGATCTCAATCAAGAAGTAAGAAGAATATCAAGTGCTACAACTGTAGCAAGAAAGAGCACTTCAAGAAAGATTGTCGGTTCAAGAAGAAGAGTGAAAACCCTGATCCATCAAATGCTCAAGGGAATGTTGCATGTACCTCGGATGATGACGATATTTTATGTAGTGAGGCAATATCAAATAATGAAGGCAGAAAATGTTTTGCTGATGTCTGGATCATGGACACAGGAGCAACATGGCATATGACTTCCAAGAGAGAATGGTTCCATCAATATAATCCTATCTCAGGAGGGTCTGTGTTCATGGGAAACGATCATGCTTTGGATGTTATTGGTATTGGGTCCATCAAAATAAAGATGTATGATGGCACGGTTTGCACCATCCAGGAGGTACGACATGTAAAAGACTTGAAGAAGAATCTATTGTCTTTAGGACAACTAGATGATAATGGATGTCCGTATAAGACTCATAGTGGAGTCATGAGAATATCCAAAGGAGCGCTTGTAGTGATGAAAGCAGAAAAACTTGCTACAAATCTATATGTGCTTAAAGGTGAAACACACCAAGAAGGAGAAACATCAACCGCGTCAGCAAGTTCATTTGAAGAATCAATGATGATGTGGCATCGTAAACTTGGCCATATGTCGGAACGAAGTTTGAAGATTCTTGCTGAGCAAAAACTTCTTCCAGGGCTCAAAAAGGTTTCACTACCCTTTTGTGAGCATTGTGTTACCAGTAAGCAAAATAGACTGAAGTTTAGCAGTTCCTCTGCTAAAAGCAAGGAAATACTAGATCTGGTTCACTCTGATGTCTGCCAAGCACCGATGGAGTCTCTAGGAGGAGCGAAATATTTCGTGTCATTTATCGACAATTACTCCAGGAGAAGTTGGGTGTATTAAATCAAGAGGAAGGCAGATGTTTTTTCAGTTTTCAAAGAATTCAAAGCGCGGGTGGAACTTGAATCTGAGAAAAAGATCAAGTGTTTGAGGACAGATAATGGAGGAGAATACACTGGTGATGAATTTAATAACTTCTGTAAACAAGAAGGTATTAAACGGCAGTTCACGGTGGCATATATTCTACAACAAAATAGAGTAGCAGAGCGGATGAACAGAACCTTGTTGGAATGGACAAGAGCTATGTTGGCAACTGCAGGTTTGGAAAAACCATTCTGGGCAGAAGTAGTCAAAACCGCCTGTTATGTGATCAATCGGTCACTATCAACCGCAATTGATCTGAAAACGCCAATGGAGATGTGGACAGGAAAACCAGCTGATTATTCTCGCTTACATATATTCGGAAGTCTTACTTATGTTATGTACAACACCCAAGAAAAATCGAAGTTGGATCCAAAATCCAGGGAATGCATTTTCTTAGGGTATGCTGATGGAATCAAGGGGTATCGCTTGTGGGATCCCACAGCCCGCAAGGTGGTAATCAGCAGGGATGTTGTATTTGTTGAAAACAAGATACAAGCAAAAGAAGGTAGCACTTCAAAAGAAAAATCAGAGACTACTACAGTTGAAGTTAAAGAAATAGAAGAAGTTCCAGTTTCTTCTGAAGCAGCACCAGAGCATGAAGAACAAGAGCAAGCTGAGATTGAAACTTCAAAAGTTCGACGGTCAACTAGGGAGAGAAGAGAACCAGCTTGGCACTCAGATTATTCTATGGAGAGTAATATTGCATATTGTCTACTAACAGAAGATGGAGAGCCTTTAACTTTTCACGAGGCTATGAAAGGCCAAGAATCATCTCTGTGGGTGGCAGTAATGCAAGAAGAAATTGAAGCTCTTCATAAAAATAAAACATGGGATCTTGTTCAATTACCACAAGGAAGGAAGGCCATTGGAAACAAATGGGTCTACAAGATCAAACGCAATGGCAATGATCAAGTGGAGAAGTATCGTGCAAGATTGGTGGTAAAAGGATTCGCTCAGAAAGAAGGTATAGACTTCAATGAGATATTTTGTCTGGTGGTTCGACTCACAACAATTCGAGTGGTCCTGGCGATGTGTGCTACATTTGACTTGTACTTGGAGCAGTTAGATGTCAAAACTGCATTTCTTCATGGAGAGCTTGAAGAAGAAATTTATATGCTCCAACCAGAAGGTTTTGAAGAACATGGAAAAGAGAACTTGGTTTGCAGGTTGAACAAATCTCTATACGGTCTCAAACAGGCGCCGAGATGTTGGTATAAGAGATTTGATTCCTTCATTATAAGCCTTGGATACAACAGACATAGTTCAGATCCTTGTGTTTATTACAAGAGATTTGGTGATGAAGATTTTGTTATTTTGCTGTTGTATGTTGACGATATGTTGGTAGCAGGCCCCAACAACGATTGTCTCACAAATTTAAAGGCACAGTTGGCTAGGGAGTTTGAAATGAAGGACTTGGGACCAGCAAACAAGATTCTAGGGATGCAAATTCACCGAGACAGAAATAATAGGAAGATTTGGCTTTCTCAAAAGAACTACTTGAAGAAAATCTTGAGACGCTTCAAGATGCAAGACTGTAAGTCAATTTCTACCCCACTTCCTATTAATTTCAAGTTATCCTTAAGTATGAGTCCTAGCAATGAAGCAGAGAGGATGGAGATGTCTCGAGTACCGTATGCATCAGCAGTGGGAAGTTTAATGTTCGCCATGGTATGTACAAGACCTGACATTGCACAAGCAGTGGGAGTGGTTAGTCGATACATGGCTAATCCTGGTAGAGAGCATTGGAATACTGTTAAGAGGATCTTGAGATACATCAAGGGTACCTCAGATGTTACAATGTGTTATGGAGGATCAGACTTTACTGTTAAAGGTTATGTTGATTCAGATTATGCAGGTGATCTTGATAAAAGCAAGTCCACCATAGGTTATGTGTTTACTCTTGCTGGAGGAGCTGTAAGCTGGGTTTCAAAACTGCAGTCTATCGTGGCTACATCTACGAAGGAAGCAGAATATGTAGCAGCTACACAAGCTAGCAAAGAGGCAATATGGATGCAGATGTTATTGGAGGAGCTCGGGCACAAACAAGAGAAGATTGCTTTGTTTTGTGACAGTCAGAGCGCTTTGCATCTTGCAAAGAATCCGGCATTTCATTCAAGGACAAAGCACATACGAGTTCAGTATCACTTTGTTTGTGAGAAGGTGGAAGAAGGCAGTGTGGATATTCAGAAAATTCACACTAATGACAACCTGACAGATATGTTTACGAAGCCGATCAACAGTAACAAGTTCATATGGTGTCGATCTTCTATTGGCCTAGCAGAAACGTAACATTGCAGTAATTGGATAGAAAGGATGGTGTGAAGACTTAATTGATTCTCAATTAAATCTTCAAGTGGGACAATGCAAGATAGTCAAAACGCGTTTTGAACGCGTAGTCAACAAAACGCGTTTTGAACGCGTAGTCAAAAAAGGAACAAAACGCGTTTTGAATGCGTAGTCAAAAAGGGAGGTTCAATACGCGGATTTTACGCATTTTTAGTTTTCTATAAATAGAAGACCTCTTGCCCTCATTTATCCCATCCCAAAAAGAGAGAGTAAGAATACAAAGAGAGTTATACACCAAGATAAATATTGTAGTCTTGAGTGTCCTCTTTAGTAGTTGTTCCTTTTACAAGAGAGAAGTGTTAATTGTTGTTTTCTCCTTGTATTTGAGAACAGTGTACTCCATATTTTATAGTGAGATCCTTCTACCCCGTGGTTTTTCCCTTCTATCAGTTAGAGGGGTTTCCACGTAAAATTCTCGTGTCCAATTTATTTTCATTATTTTCATCATATCAAACTTTAGTTGTGGTGCTTCCTCTCCCAAACATCTTTGTGGCAACTTTCACCATAAACACTTTTTGTGGCAACCTTTAGAATTGGTGTGAATTATAGTCCGTCCAAACTTATTTGTGGTGACCCCTAACGGTCTCAACCAAAAGTTACTTTTCGTGATGAGCAAGGTTGGAGCCACATAGGTGCAAGGGTTCATATGAATCTCCTTCGACAAAGAGTCACACTATATATATAAGGTTAAAATTATTGTTTTATATATATAGTAAATGTTGAAATCCCTCGACTTCTTCATATTATAAACCTTTGGTAAAATTTTGACTCCACCACTAGCGATGACTGTAATGCCAGCTGCTAATAGATTTCCACAATTACTTAAAAAGGTAAAATCTGTTCCTTGACATAAATAGGAGAAATTACAACTACATATTCATAGCAACCTAAGTATATAATCGCCACTAAAATGTTTATGCGTCAACTATCACTCTCTACAGCAACCTAAATGAAGTGTCACGAAAAGTATTAGTACTTTTTAAGGCGATTAATTATCTCTCACGATAAAAAACAAACCTGATTTCTTGTAGTGATCAATTCTATAAAATGTATAGATGATTGTGCAATAAACATAAAATACTTTCTAGGCATCGATACACCTTCCATGTATCAGATATAAATGTCAATTGAACTATAATAAGCGCGCGCATTTTGGCAATTAACTATACTTTCAAACCTTGTCTATCTAAAGATTTTTGTTGAGTACATCCCCTAAAGACCAAGAAAACACCAAATCCACTAAGCCATGAATAGGTTTGTTCTTTGTAGTTGTTGTCATCATCTTTCCCTAAGAGTCATAAAAGTAAATAAATAAATTAATTAAACATCTTCATCGTACACATGTAAAACAAAAAGAAGATTTTAAAAAAAGTGTTTAATTACCTTTTCTTTCTTCTTCTAAAATTATGAAGCAAATGAGAAGGCAATGAAAACAAGTGAATTCATGGAGGCAGTTTTTTTTTCTTCAAAAGTCTCTTTGTTTTCTTCCTTGGGAATTATAGAGTTTTTGCTTTTTCCATGCATGGCTGGGATACCTATATTGACAAGTGACAACATTAATTAAAATTTATTTAATATTTTCAAATTCAATGTGACATTGTTCGGATTTTAAGAGTCAAATCTTTTAATTTTGACTGTAAATTCAGATATAGAAATAATATGTTTTTGTTTCAAATAAAATTTACATGTTGAAAACTTTTAAAAATATCAAACGTCCATTTCTCTTTTTTCTAATTAAAACAATCTTTAGATGAACTTAACAGTGTTCTAAGTAAATTCATTACAGCCTAACAAGGAAATTAGGATGTAATACTATTAAATTGCATATGACATTTACCTAAAGGCTTATCATTATCATTATTAATTAATATATATTAACTCTAATTAATCATTTCAAATTAGAGTCAGATTAATTGCATGAGCCTTCTGGTCATCAGGTGTGTATGACTTCTATATTGATTCAATTGCCATAGTTCCTGTTTGTAGTATGTTTACTCAGAGGTGGAGTTAGGATTTTGAGTTTTGAGATTTTATAAAAATGCAGCTTATTGAGTTCTTAAATTATTTATACATATTATGTGGATGTATAAACACAAATTCAGAACTTGAGCCAAAATTCAGAACAAAGTGTGTTTATTCTAGGAAATAATGCCATTTTGCTGAGTCGTGTTTCAATTGACGATGAGGTTAAGTTATATACACAAACAGTATAAAAGTATTTGCACAATCAACTACTTAAAAGGAAGTGGCAAATAACTTAAAGTAATAGCATTGAATTGTTAACCTAAAATAAACTCTAAGTAACCGATATAACATGTTAAATTACACCGATGTTGCAACAAAATCAAAATGATAGCACAATCAAATACGAAGACCTTCAAGTTGTATTATATATAGGGTCTTTGCTACATTTTAAAGAGTAGGAGGTCCATTTTACAAGCCATTTCACTTCAACAATATCATAACTATTAATTACAGTACTCTTGGACACCATCTCATCAAACGCGCTGATTCAAAAATTAGAAGATCGTCACCAGAGTTGCAGTGAATTGCATCAAAAATCCAAGCTTTTCAAGCAACAAACTGCCAAGAAAAAAGAGAGAATTTAAAACGTTTAAGAAATTTCGTAGCTAGTCAAACTAAGACACTTAAATTGAAATGTAGGGCGTAGTAGATATGGCAATATATTTCTTGTCATTGTTTCTTGTTTCATATTTTACCTGTATTATGCGGTGTTTAGATTATAACTTTAAAGCCTCCTATTTGGACTTGTTGCGCATATATCGTTCCATGAAATCTTCAGCAAGTAGATTCTGTTTTACTTCGCGTGACAGTTCTCCTTTCTTCATCTTGGACTTGTGAAAATTACTGGTATAACAATGAGTAGAGTTAGTAACTAGACTGATCTAACACCAAAAAGAGTAGATATCAGAGTTCTGTTTCACTTTTGCATGAAATATTTGCAACCTATACTCACTTGGAACTTCTTGAAGATCCTGGTTTATCCCTCAAATTCATGGCTGCCAATCGGCGTACCAACTTGTCGTCTAGGTCACTGTGAGCTGAGGATGTTGTTAAGACACCATTTCCATCAATTGGCCAAGTCATTGGAAATACAAAGTTTCTGCAGAAAAATGAAGACTAAGTCAGCATTTCAATGGTTTTTCAACATGAAAATAATCTATAAGAAGAGACTATGACATATTCCATCCGGTTCAATTTGTTTGTTGTTTTTGACTTGGTACGAAGTTTAAGAAAGTAAAGATGACTTTGGAATCTTATGGTCTTAAACTAAAAAATATGTTAAATGTACCAAAATATCCTTTTATCCTATGGTCTTAAACATGTTAGGTGGAAAGTTGAAATTAAAGAGCTATCAAAACGACTAATAAGGAAAGCAAGACGAACAAATTGATATCGAGGGAGTAGCAATTTAGATCTGAAAATTAACTAAAACATGTATTTATAAGAACAAACAACGAGGCAAAAGTTTAGATCAGAGAAAAAATATAAGACATTTTGTACCGTTCCACACGTTTGTATTTGCATCGATTCAGCATATCCACTGTATATTGACCAAAATGGATGTCAAGATTCTTTGCAAACTTTGGTATGTGGTATCCTGGTAAAATGTCCCATATCTTTAGTACTTGAAGGTATGTAGAGTTCTGCTGCAGAATATCTATGGTCCAAATCAATTTTAGGTTCTTGACACCATACACCTCCAACATTATTGAAGAATTCCCGCCCTTGTTGCTAAACGTGTTGTTCTTTTCTGGCTTACGCCAACCACTCGAAAGCTTCACCAAAAGGGAAATCACTTCTTTACTTATCTCAGCATCCTTAATTCTGGCAATGGATTTTGAGAAATCCTCACTAAATATAACCTGTTAATTTAAAACAGCAAAGAACTTGTTATTTCTATGTTTGAAAACAGAATTCAAATATTCATCAGAGGCCAAATGAAGCAACATACCTTCCATTTGGATGACTGGAATATAGGTGAATCGGTTATGAGTAATGTTTCTAACTCTCCAAGTTCAGTGGCCGCGTTCAAAATTGCTTGATTCAATCGCTTGTCTTCAGTAACATCAAAGTAACAACCACGAGCCTTGGCGTCAATGATCAAATTCTTCCATATGGAACCACTATTAACCAAAGTTGTGCCATTTCCCAATATCCAAAGACAGTACCTGCATAAGAATCAAAGTAAACAGTTAAGAATATCCAAAACCATCCTTTAATGTTGTTCACCAAGTTACTACCTTGCTCGTGTCAATGCTACGTTTGCTCTCTGAAGATTCGAGAGGAACCCAACCGATCCATTGCCATTACAACGAACAGTGGATATAATTATTACATCCTCTTCACCGCCTTGAAAACCATCAACGGAGCGTACATTCACAGAGAAGTCACTCTTAACATCTGTGCTATATTTCTTGCCAAGAATTTGTTGAATAGCAAAAACTTGAGCCTTGTAAGGAGATATACAACCAACACGGACTTTTTGTCTTGAAGAGACAGATTCTGTAGGTAAGATAATTTTATCAGGCCTGCCAACATGTTTATTCATTAAATCCTTGAAAGATAAGTACATTACCTTTATGAAGGTTGGCAACTATCTCAGCTACAACGAAAGCTTCTGCCTTATTTCTCGAGCTGTGTTTGTCATCATGCTCCTCATTTCCACTACTTACATTAATAAATGAATACGAACCAAAAATATCTCCCATAAGAAATTTCTTCTCATATGCTGCTGATTTCACATTAGGACCATCCATAATTTTCTTCTGATAGAACTCTGTATTAGGGAACAAACTTATTTTCGGATGCATCCTATATTGAACATTAAGAAGGTGTTTCTTGTGTCCTAAAATTACCAGCCTCTCAAATAAGCTCCTTCCGAACTCAGCCTTCTCACAAATCTGTATATAACTGATATAGGCTGTAAAAAAACAAAAGAGAGTAGCACAACAAATTAAGAAACAAGTTGTAAAGAGATTTTACTTACCTTGCTCTGAACCATAGCAGGCAATTGTTTTTCATCACCGATGAGTATAGCATGGCGGAGACCAGGGAGTTGTAACGGAATAGTGGATTCACATTCTTTCAGCTGAGCAGCTTCATCAATTACCACCATCTCCAGTGGTGTCATTCCTTCCGTGTGCAACTTTATCGAGCTAGAAGCCGTGCAGAAAATCAAACATGCACCTTTCAGACAAAAACTTCGAATTTGGTAGTCCTCAATGAAATTTGGAAGAGAGATACTCTCATTAAGAAATTTCAACACTTTTAGGCATTCTGTTTTAGTTGCACAAATATTAGAAAGTCTTGTCTTATTCCTTGTAACAAATCCCGGTAGAATTTCTTTTAATCCTTCAGATTGTTCCACAGTAGCAAACAATTTTCCAAGAGTTCGAAACATCTCAAGAAGTCTGATCATCTGCTTAGCTACTTCTAGTGAAATGATAGAAGTAGGTAGATGAGTGTACAAGCTCGTTAGGCAAAATATTAACTGATGCTCGATGCATTTGAATCTTTTGTTGACAAACTCATCACGTGTCCACACAATGACTTCTTTGTTGTTCGTCTCCCCTTCTTTCTTGACCTTGTTTGCTTTTCCTGCTTCTCTCGAGTTCTTCACCCTTTGAGAATTTTGTTTATCTTTCTTCTTGTTCTCTTTTAAGGTTTCAACAACAAATTTCTTCCATAACTTACTCTTCTGGTTTTTGTCGACTCCTTGATCATTGCTCAAACTAGATTCTTGACTAGTACCACTTCCTTTTTCTTCTTCTTCATCATCATCTATGTCCGCATCATCATCACTGTCACGGTCCTTGTCCTTCAGTAAGTACTTGCGGTATTGCTCTTCAGGATCCTCGAGCAAACATGTCATGGATTGTATACCAATTTTCCACCCACTAATCGGAGACAAGCAGCTAGCAAGAGCAGCAACACGGTTACTAAGAAATACATCAAACAGATCATCATGATCATCGATCTTCATTCGTTCCCCATTACCAAATAAGACAATATCTCCTAAACCATAAGTGTCATAGTGCAGACAACTCCGTACATTCTGCATCAGCCTCTTCGTTACCCCCAACACAGCAATGTTCGTGGGCGCACAAGTCAAAGTTCTGCATCTCATCTTTAACAGGACATAAAGTAAAGAGGCAACTGTTTTTGTCTTTCCAGTTCCTGGAGGACCCCAAATTAGCTTAACCGTATTCCGGTGAGCACATTCTCTTGTAGCAACACAACTTACAACAGCCTCTTGTTGTGCACTATCTAGCCCAAAAGACAAGGAAATGGCTCTTGAACTTGATATAGTAATATTATTTTCTGTTTCTCTAACGGGGCAAAGGGAGCAGTCTACTTCACCCTGCGAACGATTGAAATTTACTAGACCTCAATAAATGTATATTGGATACTAGACTAACTATTTAATATCACATATGGATACTATAATAGTCTACAAATGATAAAAATCAAGAAAGAAAGAAGAGGTTACTTACAACATTCGAATCATCACTTTTCAATACGGTCTTAATGATCTTCAAGTTTGAATTTTCCAAATCTGACTTCAACGCATTCCATATTCGAATGTTTGTTGTCAAATTAGAAAGATAGACAACAAAAAGCTTGTCCCCTTGTTCACCCGTTGCCCGGTCAGGTTTTTTAAACGAAACAAGTTGTGAAGACAAGATAGGTATTCTATAACCATCATCTTTCATGCCTTGAACTATAGCAATGAGGTAAGATCTCTTAGGCCTGTTTAAATCCTCAATTCTTCTTGGTCTCACATCTGTTAGTGCAATCAGATCACCAACTTCTGGTTCATATTTTGATTCATTTTTTGATTCACTATTCTCTCCCACATCTGTTTCTTGATTTCTTTTCAACAAAATATTGTAATATAAACCTTTGGGAGGCTTAAAATCTTTTGCTATTTTAACATCAACAACCTCGAGAGCAGGTGCTCGCGAAACTGTGGACACATTTGACAGCAAATCAGCATGTGTTTCCTCAACTAGTGGATCAATGAATGACTTCAAATAATGATCAATCGACACAAATGTCTCTGGAATTTCTTTCACCTAACATATCGGAACAGGACTAATAATTAAATTGGTAAATTGCATACGGAGAGACAAGAAGATAGCACTATTTTAGATGATCCGATATGCACCAAACGACATTTTTGAAGAGTCAGAGCAACATAGCTTTCAACCAACTAAACACATTAGCCAACTATTGTTGCTCTAATTCTCCAAAAATATTGTAACTCGTGTGTCGGATCCTCTAAAAATACACTAATACTTTTTAAGGATCCGATGTCCGAGCAACATAGCTTAGCCAATACCAACACATGAACAAGAAGAAAGATGAATTCAAACCTTGTTTTTGTAAAGATCTTTGTTCAACACATCTTTTAAAGACCAAGAAAACACCAAATCCACTAAGCCAGGAATTGTTTTCTCTGTTTTCTTCTTTGTAGTAGTTGCCATTTCCCCCTAATATTAATCAAAATTATTTTAAAGAAATAAAATAAAATAACAACATCATGATCATGATCATGATCATCAACATGCAAGAACAAATAGAAGGAAAAAAATAATAATAAAACTTTACCTTTGTATTTTTTCTTCTTCTTGTAGGATTATGATCCTTTAATTAATTACTTTATGTTATATAGAAGCAACAAAATACTCTCTACTGCTGCATTCAACAAAAATGATGAAAGTTATAAGCAAAAATATGTGTGGAAAATGACAAGTAACTTTAATGTAGCAAATTGAAGAAAGCTTTCATGGAAAAAGAATTTATTTCGTACAATCATATGATAAAAAGGAGAAAAAGTGTGGAATAAAAATTATAAAGACCTTCAATAAGGTGGACTTAAGAGTCAATAACTAAAATACATGAAAAAAACAAAGAAGTTACAAGGAATACTTATAATACATATATTTTTAATTTTTTTTCTTTACTAAAACTTAGGAAAGTTGTGTATATATACTAATATTCTATGTTGGTGACAATATCAGTTTTTATACTGTACCAAAAGTGAAAAGATTCCAAAGGCTAAAAGGAAGAAAGAGGAAGATGATGAGAAGTTATAAGGAAGACTTACAATTGAAGTCTTATACTATATATATAAAAGGGAAAAAACTACTTACATCCATTTTTACACCTTCAGTATTAACTTATTACATTCTTTAAGGAGCAATAAATAAAATAAATGGTGAAGTTAAACAATTTCGTTAAAAGTGTTCAAGATTTAATATATACACATGAAAAAAAATTGAACTATATACTTCCTATAACATGTTACAACAAATTAAGTAAGGTTACCATATATTAAGACCTGTTAACTTGATAAGAATATAATTAACTTTAGTTGGTAGTAGTAGTATAAAATAATGAGTTTTTAAGTTTTATATAAAGCAAGTTATCTGCTATAATAAATCATGTTGACCTGATAACGTAAAAAAATATTTATATTAAAATTATAATTTATTAAATTCTAAATTAATTGTATATACTTTTAGTGCAACATAACGAAAAAGAAAGAAATTAAATTGGTGTGAATAGAAGTGAAATCCTATATAGGGAAATGTAGAAAATAAGGACGTGAAAGTGATTTTTGTGAGGGTCGTTTCGTTTTCTTCGTTGGGAATTAAAGAGAATTCAAATTTTTTCATCACTTTTCTTTTCACATTTGTCATAAAACTTAAAGGAGTGAACTTTGTTATAATGACAAATTAAAAGCTATTGTACTATGTGCAACTTTGGAGTAGGTATAAAAAAAACAAGATACTTTTTGAATCCTAAGGATCTTTTTAAAAAACACATATCAAAACGAACAGTTCACCTATTTATGAGCGAATTATGATTAACATCTCTAATTTTGATATGTATTTTTAGAGAGGGTCTCTTTTGGTGTCTAGGGTTCAAAAAGTGTCCGTTTTGATACTGGATTCTGCAACTTCGTTTCCCTGCCGACCTCTTTCTATATGAGTAAATATGATTTAAATCACAGACTAAACCACAATATAATATGTAACTAACAACACTATGGTTGTGTTTGGTATGAAGCCAGGAAATTTCAATTTTTTCATGTTCGTTTGGTCGAATATTTTCTTTAGGAAAATGAGTTCTCTAATGAAAGTGGGGGGAAATAATTTTTACAAGTGACATTTCACGTCATTTGTATTCACCCCATCCTCCAACACAGCTCATCTCCACCCTCACCCCCATAGCCCTCATCCCCACCATCCAATTACACTCCTACCTCCCCACCTCCACCGTACACCCGTTGGCCGCCTCCCATAGTATTTGTCTAAATAAGAATCCCATTAATTTTCAAGAAAACATTTTTCTTCATACCGAACACATCCTATATTTCCTCTATTTCAATTCATATGGTATAATTTGAATTGATATGAATTTACGAACGAAATAAGGGATTTTGAAACTAGTAGTGTCACGCCCCCAAATTGCAATAGGGCATTATCATTAAATTGATTGAAAATAAATGTAACAATTCGACCCTTAATTTTACATAAAATATTGCAGAAATATCGTGGATTAACAAGCATATAATCACAAACAAAGAAAATAGAGAAGAAAAATAGCAAAAAGATTTAACGAGGTTCGACTAAGCCTAATCCTCCAAGCACAAGCAGAGAAAGCTTTCCACTATGAAAGAAAAAGAAAAGTGTACAATGCTACCTCTGGGATCAGATAGCTCCAACTATTTTGTAAATGTTAGAAGTTTTAATGCATATTATCTTAACCTAAATAAAAAGTTGTGAATGTGAGGAATGGCAAAATACAATAAACTTGTGGAGTGTACTTTAAATATATCACATTTACAACTTGATATATGAAAGATCAATCATGTTCTGTATAAGTAAATTTAACTTCTATCTTTGGAAAGTTCATAGCAATATGGACATGGAACAATATCGTGCAAAACGCAAACATACAGAGGAAAAACAGAACAATAAGAACGCGATAAAACCTAGACGTTAACGACTTCAATGCTTCATGAACTTATCTACTATCATATTGTCCTTCCTTGATAAAAATTTCATGCAAATCGGCGGATTCACACCTGATAAAGCTAGGATTGAACTAGGCAAGGTCCAGATTCCATCACCACAAATAAGTCCAGACGCTACAGCTGGTCCAAATGCATCGGCCTTGGCCTTGTTTATCTTTGTCCAGACGAACAAAATCAGGCTCCCGAGGCACATATCAATGGCGAAATAGGATCCAAGATAGAACGGTATAGCCATTGCCATTGGAAGAGGAATGTACTTTGCCTTGTTCTTTCCAACAGCATCCCTTAACGCGTTGATTGCAATAGCTCCGATGAAGAATATGTAGCATAGGGTGAGACAATTCTTTGGTAGAGCTGAGAAGCCTTCGACTCCCAAGATAGACATGTTACGATAGACTATAGCGTAAGGGGCAGGGTACTCTGAACCAGGAATGCCTAAGTCGTGGAAGGCCTTGTAGAATAGCCAAAATACACAAGGGGAGATGACACAGCCCATTGCTGTTCCGATTATCTGGCTTATGAACATGGACCTAGGAGAAGCCAACGTCATGTAACCGGTCTTGAAGTCCTGCGTTAGATCGGATGCAGTTGAGACTATGTTCATCATGACACCACAAGCAGCTAATCCTGCTAGAACACCACCATGAGACGCCCCAGCCCATGCCCCGATCGTGAAGATTGCCAGCTTCCCATACATTGATGCCAATGACCAGTCAGTGAGACCACATCCATAAGCATTGCAGAAGGCTAGTACCGGTGCAAAAATGTATATCACGACGATGTAGTACCATTTAAGTTGATGGAAAATGTGTGGAAGTATTATAGTGGAGAGGATGGCAATGCTAACATAACCGACTATCGCTACCCACGTAGGGATTTGATCCTTGAGGAAAAGCTCGGTTCGTATCTGATCATCATAAGACAGAGACGCCTCTGCAGGGGATGCACGGGCACCAACAGGAAGGACGGACCCTGTTCTTTTCTCGCGGAATTGGCAATATATACCATACAATGTTCGTCCAAGTACTTTGATGAAGTTGTAAAGACCATCACCAAGGATCATAGCTATTGCTATAAAGACCTGCATTACAAGAGCATAGCGGAAAATCCATTAGCCTCGGAAGAGCTAATTAAAAACTTTGCGTGTTTTTGATTACGTACCCTGTAACCCTGTATGCCGTGAAGGCTGCTAGCACTTTGATCAGCAGGGTACCAATGACCTTTTCTGTCTTGAATAAGAGGCCACATTATACCCCATGAAAGGATCGCTCCAACTAGCAACGACACGTTGATTAGATAAGGACATATCATCCCAACACCAACATATGTCGCGGAGAAGTCAAAATAAAACCTGGTTGATCATAGAAATAAGTCGAAAACGTTAAAAATGATAAATCGGGAAGAAATTTAATTATCTTGTGCAGAAAAAGCACAAATTGGAAGGACACATAGAGAGACAGATATAAAAAACAAATAGAACTTAAGATGGTTGCTATTAACTTCTTAAATATAAGAAGAAATATGCTTCCAAGTTACGAAATTGAGCACAAAACATCTATGTTGTTCGGGGTTTTCAAAAATGTCATCAGACACGTATTAAATACTCCAAAAGTAGTGCATTTTTTAGAGGATCTGACACGGATGTTACAACATTTTTGGAGAGTCGGAACAACATAGCAGAACAAACAACCTTGTTTCCCAATAAACATGCAAAAACATTCGAGCATATTGCAGCAGCTGTAGATGTTCGACGTTTATTAGAGTCCAAAATTTCAGTTAAACTTTGGCGAGCTGCATTTTGTAAGTTACTGAAAACGCATCTCAAAATGTATCAATAGTCTAGTAAGTCCAAACTTAGCATGAATTCATGTCAATTGATGTGAGAAAAACAAGTTTATATTAATTGAAAATCAAACATACCTGTTCTCGTAGGCTTTGAGACCTAACGTGGGGAAATTCACGAATCCACAGCCATCCCCTGCTGTAAAAAACCACTGGAAGAAGCCCCATAAGAAGCTGAAGGTGAAAAACTTTCCTAAAGCTTTTACTTGTTTCCTGCAGCGACGAGCAATTACTACTGTAAGTACTATCAATGATAAGAAACAAATTGTTTAGTAAAAACGCGTAAGAAATTAAAGACTCACTTGGCTAGCTTAGCTCCTTGTGGAGTATGGAAACTATTGATCAAGTGAGCAGTTGCAGTACCACTTGGATAAATCAGTTTGAAGTCTATGATCATAATCTGAAAACATATTTACATTAGAACTGTTATAATCAAATTGCAATTAAAATATCTAATTTGAACATCTAATATATACTAATGTTGATATTAATCCATCTCCTTAAAATCGAGATACAAAGAAGAAAAACTTAACGTTTTTTGAAACATCCGGTCTAAAACAAGCCTAGACATTTGTGTGACGATAAATTATCTCATTAAGGGTTAAAATGAAAACTTTTGATAACATTGATCAATAGTTGATTCATTCATCCAAAACTACTTTCACAACCTATAAAAAAAAGACCTGAAAGTATTACTTTTTTGTGAGTTTCATACTTGAACTATCACTAACTATTTATCAAAATACACCTCGAACCACTGACTAGACCAAGTATTTGAATACAGTCGTCAAAAGGCGCTGGACAACTTGCCCATAAAATTTTGTTCACATGACAGCTGACTCATCAACTTCGAGGTGTGTTTCTAGTAGGTGTTACGGCCTATACAAGAGTCATCTTGCTAGAAAATATGTCCTACATATACATTAGAGATGTCGAAATTTACCTTACGAAGGGGAACAACTGAGAAAAGTCCAAGAAAGCTGACAACAAAGAGGAAACATATCATCCATCCCAAAGAAGGGTTCTTGATATTATCTGCAGCATTAGCTTCTTGTGATTGCTTAGCAACAACTTCACTCATGCCAAAAAGATAGCTTCCAAAACCTCCTACTCATGATCAAAAGGTAAAATGTAAACAAAAGAAATTAGAGTTATTGAATTTTTCTATATGCCTTTTATCACATAAATAAGGTACCAAATGATCCTAAAAATCCAACAATTAATAATGCATTGCCTGATGAGAGTTTAAAATAACACTAGGTAATTTCTTTTCATCAATCTATCTAACTCTTCGTGAACAAAATTAATGTTTGTTATGATGGGAGGTAGCGGGTATACAGTAAAATAGTTCGGTTTGTGTGCAAACTGGCCTAAACATCATATTGGAGAGTGCACCACTTCAAACTTCATGGGCGGAGCTAGCCTCAAAGCTACGGGTTTGATAGAACCCCCCGATATCTTTGGCTCAAACATTGTATTTGTATTAATCAAAAATCCAATAGACAAAAATAAGAATTATGATTCAAAATTCATAAACTAAAATATTAATTGTACTTTTAAGATATATCTTTTCACCATATTTATATTATATAAATTGTAACTTATAATACTTTTCGTGTAGTTTTTGAATATCCAAATTGTTATTTTAAAATATTGAATTCATCTAATCTAATTTAACTATGAAGATTGGTCAAAATAACTCTGGAAAAATAAAACATGACAACTAATATGGGACGAAGGGGACAATTATTTTCAATATTCTAAATCAACAATGATTCCCCAGTGGAATTTTTATTTTTATTAGTTGTGGAAAAATGATCATCAACAATATTAGGAATTGACCCCCACAACTTGCATAGCTAATAATTCATACACAAAGATTTTATAAATAAAGTGTTACTCCCTCCATCCCAATTTCTATTATATACTTCAGATATCATCAAGAGTCAAATTTTTATTTTGATATGCATTCGAATATAAAATTTTAACGTAGATTTCAGAGACCATGACATAGATAGTACCCCAATACAAACATTAATAATTCATTAATTATAATTTATTTGTTTTAGATTCCAAGAATTTATGAGAGTTCTTTAAAAGATTTTCTGGGAATAGTATACAAAGGTATATTTAGAATGAAAATATTTAAATTTAGGTGATTCTTTTTTTTAATAATTTGCTACCTAAAAGAATGTCACTTGACTTTTCTATATGTAGTGCGTAAAAAGTTTTTACTTTTAGTGACGCTCTTTTATAGTAATGACATGACAGGTTTGAAATTATAAAATTCTAAAGGTAAATAGCATGCACACTTTTAATTTATATTTATAAAATTCAAAAAATAATTTTATTTTATGTTCAAATAATTTAAGACAGATAAAATAAAGTAAAATAATATTATTCAAGCATAATAATGGAGAAGGACTTTACAGCTATATTCTAGAAATTCACATTGAGCCTAACGAGATGAGGACCACCCACAAAACATCTCGTGTTAGCTAACAATCTATTATAATATATATTAATGATAATTTTTATGGTTTAAATTCATAATTTAAAAATTATACGAAGATAATTTTACTGTTGCTTCAAGAACTCCTTCATTAATTTGAAATTTTAAAATATTATTTAAAATTAAGTTTACAGATTGAGAACTTTTTTATATATATTTTAAGATAAATTTCACTTGAAAAAAATAAATTCATTGATATTTTTTGATACAGTGTGGAGTCCACAAACCCATCAAAAATCCCGTGGACTAAATAGTATCCCACACAATGTATATAGTCGAACATTTCAACAACATTAATTTTCGATTTAATTGCAAAATGAGAAAAACACATGATTTGACAAAATAACAGATCAAACTTTTTCTTTTTTCCAACCCTACCTTTATGGAAAATTATTTTCCACATTATCCAATTATTCTGATCATATCATTTTAAGTAACATACTTTTTTTAGTTTATTTAAAAAAATATATAATTAATTTTAATTTTTCTATTTCACCTGATGTACTTGTATGGCCATGATAATATTTATTGTTATATGATTTAAATCAGAAATTTCAGAAATTTTTTTCATAAAATTTTTTGTATTCCGCTAAATATCTTCATATAAAATGAGATAAGATGGAGATTATGATTTAATGTAGAAACATCTCATCAGCTAAACCAACACCTTTTGTGAAGTTAAATTATAAGACTCCAAACTTAAATTGAATTCTCTTTTAATCCCAACTGAAAATTATGATTAGTGATACTTAAAACATAAATATGAGTAATCATTCATAAGAAAGAATAATAACAGTAATCTAAAAGTTAACCATCGTGAAACTAGTAACACGTAGAATAAGACAAATATATAACTTATTATAATATGTTAAAATAAAATAAGTGAAACTAGTACTTGTATCAAACTAATTAATTTAAAATACAAAAACTAAAAAAAAAATATCAAACTAATTTAACTTACTACGATAATTAAGTAATTTAATAAATGAAAAAAAAATCTTTAATCATCTATTTTTTAAAATAATTTCTAAATATTTTAAATTTCTAACTATGACTTGATTGAATATTCTGTCTCTATAGAGACTTGAACAAACAACAATGGGCCAAACATTGTGGGTTCAAAAATTAACATTCATATATATAAAAACACATATCATTGCATCTATTTAACCTATCATAAATTAAGTATAGGTAAATTTTAGTAAGAAAGAACAACTAACCACTAAAGGCTATGCATGAGGTAAAATCAACTTTCAATAAGGAAAACATAACAACTAATATTGTACGACGAAAATAAGAATTTATAAAAACTTTTTTTTACTAAGATAAAAAGAAGAGGGAAGTCAAGAATTACTAACAATTAAAGACTATTAACTTGTTTGGATTGACTTATTTTTAAGCAGCTTGCACCTACTTTTTTTTTCCAATTTATAATCAAGTTTCAACTTATAAACTGCTTAAAATAAGTTCATCTAAATAAATTCAACTATTTATTGGGGCTTATTTTAAACATAAAATGACTTAAGTTGGCCAGTCAAACACTAAAAAAAATTAAAACAGTATAAGCAGCTTATAAACCAATCCAAACAGCCTCTATGAATCAATTTTCAAAAAGAGAAATATAACAACTAATACTGGACGATGGGAAATCACAAACATATATTTTGAATCTATTCATTTTGACATAAACACGTGATGACTTTCAAAAAGGAAAACATAACAATTAATACAGGACGACGGAAAATCACAAATCATATGTTTTGCATCTATTTATTTATCATAAACACTCGATTCAGATAAATTTTTACGCAGTTAAAAAAAAAGGAGAGGGAAATAACAAGAATTACTTACCACTAAAGGCTATGCCTGAAGTTGCAACAACACAAGTCTGAATAACAGTATTTTCTTGTCTTGTAAATGGTTGTTTTAAAACTCCAGATTTGTCAAGAAATTTAGTCCAAGTCTTGACAAAAAAGAAGCCTAAAAGTCCAGCAGAGACATTAAGAGAAGGTATAATTCCAGTAGTAAGATTCAATTTCATGACAATAAAAGTGAATAAAATTCCCAATATTAAGCTCACAAAAAATGCCCTCAAAGTTAATTGACTTTGCCATGATGGCACTTCTTTTGATTCAAATATCCTTTCTACTGATTGTGTTAATTCATCTTCATGATCTTCTTGACTTTTTGTGGTACCATTTGTTGTGTGTGGTTCTCTTCTATTGACACTATTGGATCTATCCATGGCTCTAGTGGTGTGTGAAAAAAAGTTGGGATTTTTAAAAAAAAAAATTAGAAGTTGGGATTTGGGAAATTGGTATTTATTGAAGAAAGGAGATGAGTGGGGGACTGCTAATGGGATCAAGATTCATACTGTGTATAGTGTGTACTAAAGGGTGAATATTTGTCATTATCATTCGACAAATTGGGGGCTAGGGTGGGTGGTCTGATGCATCTCTCTTTTTTCTTCAAAAGCTGTAGTGTATTTCTTTTTTATATGTATATTTGGGTCTTTACTGACCATGTGAAGACTTTTTAGAAAAAAAATGCTCGACTTTAGAATTTTTATTAAGGAGATATGTATAAAGAGGGGTGGAGTCAATATTTCAATTATGAGTTTGGTTGAATTCAGTTGTGTTTTCTTTTTTTGAGGTAGAGACGGGGTGGGGGTTATTATTGCGAATATGTAATAAGTATTTTTTTTCAGTTTTGATTTATGTGATGTAATTTGTTTAGATATGGAGTTTAAGAAATATGGAAAAAATAATTATATGTTTTGAAACTACTCTTAAAATAAATGAGTTTTTGACCGGAAGAGTATGCATTTGAAGACTTTTTGCCAAATAATGGAACCTACCATGCCAAATTAAGAAATGTGTCATTTATTTTAGATAGACTAAAAAGAATGTGTCACGTATTAGGACAGATGGAGTAGATAAAAGTATGATTTCTCTAATAATTTAAATTTTTAGATAACATGATCACATATTTCAATATGATATCAGAATAGGCAAAGGTCCTAGGTTCGAGTCTCACTATCATCATTATCAAAAAAAGAAATCTCCACATACTTGGCTCATAAGAAACCTGCACATAATATTTGTATGGGAAATTTTCGCATATAGCCACTCAAAAATACCTTAATTATGTTTCATAGCTATAGTTTGCTAATTACAATTCATAGCTATAATTATATCAGTGTTTATATAATTCGCGCAACAATTGTATACATTTGTATAATTCGCTATACAATTCACATTGTATAACGTTTGTATATTTCACTTTACTATTCATGCACAACGTTTGTATAATTCGCTATACAATTTATAGTGTTTGTATATTTCGCTATACAATTCGATTCGCACACATCGTTTGTATAAATCAACGGAATTATACGAAACTCAATTGATTAATCGCGCGAATTATACAAAATTCAAACTGTAATTACAGCTAATTATTTGTCGTGAGCCATAATTAATTAAAACTATAATTATGTTAGTTAACTAACTATTATATATGTACTTATCCGCGTAATTTTTCCTATTTGTATTAAGGGTGGGTTGGAAGATTATTGAAAATACAATTAAATAAATTAAATTGTACTCTCTTTAATAGCTAAAACTTTTAAATAAAATAAACACACATTTTAATAATATTTACATATTATAAAAATCACATAAAATATATAAAAGTAACTATTCAAAGAATCAACTTATAACATATAAAAACTAATATTTTATTTATGGCAAGTTTACATAATATAATTATTTTAGTTGATTCCTTTTAAAATCAAGGATAGCTCCGCCTTTAGGTAGGGGTTGGCCTCGATATGATCATCAATATGTATTACTATAATAATAATCAATTTGAATATTGAATGTTTTCTTGACAGAGACGTGTATAGTTTTGTTGAAGTGAAGAGCTAATCATATTTATGAATTATAAATTTTAAAATAATAATTATAAATATTAATAATTAATTTATAAAATATATTTAGTAATCTTTTTTATATATATACATTATTTATGTAAAAATTATTAAATTCGATTAAATTCAGAGACTTCACCTTGGTACCTCAAGAATTCAAGATGATATTGGTGTACTAAAGGGGGTGATATTGTTGTTATCAGTAACACAAAGTGGGTGTATGAGGCTGGACGCGATGTATGACCATTAAAATGTATTAGCGATTCGTTTAACTGGGGACAAATTATTTTGAAATTAATTATTTAATAATTATTATTTTATTCTTAATATGGGATATAAACAACATCATATTCCCAAAATAATTAGAATTGATTTTTTTTTTACTTTTATCTTGACTTCAATAAATATAAGGAAAAATAAATATAATAAAATTATAATAATTTTAAATCTTGGAAACAACTTCTGGCAGAAATGCAAGGTAAGGTTGCCTACAATAGACCCTTGTGGTCGGGTCCTTCCCTGAATCCTGTGCATAGCGAAAGCTTTAGTACATTGGACTGCCCTTTATAATAATTTTAAAATTATTACATTTAAATTCTATATTTTGCCTTCAAAATGAAAACAAAGAGAATCCTAGATATTCCGTGAAGAGCGAAAGAGTTGACATGAGTATTTATTTATTATAGAGCTTGTGGTGGTCTACCTGAGTGAGAACTGAAGAGTCTAATAAAGGAGGCAATAATAATATAGTATGAACACTTATTCGAACTTTTTAAAAATATTATTGTATTTAAATTAAATTTTTTTAAAAATAATTATTGATAAATCTTACATGAATTTGATAGCTTTTTAAAGAAGCTTAATCAACATAGATGAGCATCACATAAAGTTACAGTGAGTGATAAGTATTCCTCAATTTTTATTCAGATGTCTCCAATCAAGCCTTGGGTATTGATAAGACGCGCATTATTCTCTAAAATGAGATTTATCAACATAAATTTGTTAATCGGATTTCAGAATGAATAACAAATATAAAATTGAAAAAAATATTAGCATAATATGAACTATGAATCCAGTGGCTAAAGTTGTCTTTGGCAAGTTGTATTTTTATTCAGCCAGCAGAAACACAACGTACGTACTTTTCAAGAAAATTTATTCTTATAAACAATTCCTTTTTTTAATTTATTTAAATGTGAATGATGATTCAGTAACCAGGACCAAAATATTCTTTATTATTTAGGGAATGAAATATCATTTTTAGTTCTTATGTTATTGTATTATCTCTATATTAATTCCTGTGATATTTGACTTTAATAGAATATCACGTCCCGATATCGTCCCCTCCCTATTCTGTCAAGAAATCGGCTCGGCTCGTTCCATTTGTTTTAAAAAATCATATTTGTATGTTTTGAATTTGCAATGTTATCAATTTAAGTTTGAAGTATATTTTAAATTTGTGTTCATTATTAGAAATTTATGTAATCTTATATCACACATTATCTTTTTATAATTTTTTAATTTAATATAAATTTAATTTTTCTTGAAAAATTGTAACGATCCAAACCGTCCTTAATTAAGAACGGAAGAATCGTAAGGAAAATGCATTAACTGGGCCACACGTTCCCGCCACAGCGACGCTGCTCCATCGAGATTCCTGCCTCCAGAGCAGGAAGTCGTGGGACAGAACTTAAGTCGCGAATTTCTTATTTCCCCTCTTTTTCCTAAGTGCAAGTTAGAGGTGATGGTCATCTCAAAAACCCTCAGAAGGTTGTTCTAAACTTGGGAAGAGAGAAGGAAGCAATCTCAACACGGGAAGGATTCCAACCGACAGATTTCAAGCCTACCTTACCTATCCGACATCTGGAATCTAGGATTGGAGCCGCATTATCTCTCCACAGCTGCTTGGCACCCAGGTAGGCTAGGCTTTTCTTATATGAGTAGTTAAATCTATATTCATTGCTTAGTATAAAGGAATTTAGCGAGAGGTTTCATGATTAGGCTCTTAGACATGGGTTAGGGGCAGAAACATAGGAACTTTCAGGGTCAAACTTGATGTGACTTGTGTATGGAAGTCTGCCAAATGAATTTGAGGTAATTGATAGTTTTTCCTCCCGTATTTAGATATGTATGTTCGTAACTGCCCTAATTGTACATATATTGGTAGGAAAATGGTAAAGATTGAGATAAACCCTATGGGTTAGTGACTTATCATAATTGTGTGCAAGAGACTGCGTAATTGTATATGTACTGATCATGTTTGCTTATTGTAACTGTAGTATGTGGATTGTTGTGGTTGTTGGGATCAAGTGTCACGTTTCGACACTTTCTTAGATTGGGTGTCACATTTCGACATATTACTAGATCGGGTGTCACGTTCTGACTCATATATAGTGTGAGTCTAAGTCCTATGAGAGGGCCAAATGTGTGTGGATAGTCCTATGAGAGGACCCATGATATTTGTGATTTTGTGGAATAGTAAGTGTAATTGTTTAAGGGCTGAAGGGTAAGACTTCTATAAAAGAAATCTCCACCGATCCCGTGGTTGTTACTAGTTGAGGACAGAAAGTCAACACAAGCTTATTTGTGGGTAAGGGCTTTGGGACCTTGTGAGGCCATGTAGTGATCTCTGGGATGTTCTATACCTTCGAGCTTAAGAGTAAATATTGCTTGTAGCGGGGAGTTGATTATTCTTAGTACTATCACGGTTAGTGGTCGTTGTATTTGGTGAGTGAGGGACAGAACACGCAAATAGGTGTGATTGTAGTGTGAAATACCATAAAAATGAGAGCAAGGAGTTACTTGTAAGTTAATGGTGTGTGGGATATAACCCGTTATTGTTATGATCTTCTGTTATTTTTCTATATATTATGCGGTGGATATCAGATTGACCAATGACACCTATCACTACGTGTTGTTTGTACTGATACTACTTTTGCTATGCTACTTGGTATAGTCTGATTGCAGGTCAATGGAATTTCCTAGGTGAAGAAGAAAGCGATCCTCTGGCAACTTCTACCCTTCCTCCTTTGTGGTTGAAGCTGTGTCATTTCTTTTATATTCTTCTCTATTTCTGTAGAGCTCTTGTACCTGCTTTAGACTAGTATCCTTGGGGTGCTAGAGGATTCTTGTTATAAGACTTGATTTGTAAAATTATTTTAAATGTTTTTATAACTCTTATGGCGTACGATGGTTTTCTGTTATACTTCCGCATATATTTTTATTCTAAGAGGTTAAGGATTCTCCTACTTAGGTGTTAGAGTGGGTGCCCGCACAGATTGGTGGGTTGGGTCATGAAAAATTGATATCAAATCTCAAGTTACCGGTCTTTCAGTATAAGAGAAAGTATGGAATAGACTCATGTGGATTGGTGTGTTGACGTCCACATCTAATCTTTGAAAAGTTGTGAAGTATTTTAGGAAGTTGTCATGATGGAAGGGACTTAAGCAAGGGAAGTTAGAACTGAGAAGGTTCCAATTGGTATATGGCCTCACAGTTTGAGTAAACAAATAGATGACCAACTAATGGTCATCCATGAGGTGAACTAACTTGATGAAATCGATTTGTTTATGTGATGTAGCTTGAATTCATGATCTAAAGTATAGTTACTTGTCTGAGTTATATGAGGTGATTAAATGCATATAGTACTTACCTAATGTATATTATGTGATTAGATGCATATAGTATTTGCCTAGGCTATATGATGTGATTAAATGCATATAGTACTTGCATGAGTTATATGATGTGATTAAATGCACGTTGTACTTGCCTGAGTGATATAATGAGACTGTGCATAATGTTGTCGGAATTGCTTAGCAGGCTGTGAAGTATACTTGCCAAATGCTTGCAATTATGTGGGACATAATTATATGGACTTATGTGAAGGGGAATCATGACTAGGTTATATTCAATAGCCTAATGATAAAGTGTCATATGACTAGTGATGTAAATTCTTGACGGGTTAAATAACTTACTTATTTGAGGGAATGCCATTCCTATCGTTATAGATTACCTATCATGAGTATGTAGGGAAACATAAATGATGAGTAACTACAGAGAAAGTCTAGACTCAGGATAGTCAGTACCAGTTGGGAGGTTATAAGAAGTAGGGTGAAATTGCACCTGCTAGACTGTGGTTATAAACGAGTTCCTTAAAATATAATTGTGACTTATTCCTCCCAGTAAGCATAGGCGTCTTGGTGTGTGATGTGTGCTAGTTGTTGTGCCAGTATAGTAAGGTGGGGGAAGAAGTTTTCGAAATTATAGTGCTAGGTTCGACTCTGGGATAGACCACCCCAAAATTTCGTTAGGAGTCAAGTGGGCTAAATTACAACCCTGAGGGTCATAAAAGGATATGGGATGGAAAATACACCAGAAGAAAATTATACTGGGATTCTGTCTCGGCGGATCCCATCCCAACAAGAATATCCCATTAGAGCGAGCCCACCAGAGCAAGAATTCTCCCGCCAAAGCAAAATGGGGAGAGGCATAACCCCCGCTGGAGATCCCTTATTTTCCCCCTAATTTTCAACTCTGAGGCATGGATTGGCTAATTTCTGTGATCAATATAGTGCCCAACAAAGAGTGAGTAAGCTATAAATAGATTTATATATATATTCAGACTACGATAATTGAAAGAATTAGCATCCACATGCTTACAAAAATACACAAAAGGCAGTAAAGAAGTAGAAATATTGTTAGGCGGCTATGTTTTCGTGGCGAAAATGAATGAAAAGCTACATGCCCAAATGGGGCAAATCGAACTAACAAAGTCTTAATTAGGGCGAGAGGGGTGCCAAAATCTGTGTCGAGGTCCTCTGAGGGGCGCTTTACTTTCCAAGTCTCGTTCAAAAAAGAGAAATCGGTGAAATCCACCAGATCTAGCATAGGTAGGTCCCTTTAGGGAGAGACACAGGAGAAGATTACCTTAATGGTCTTCCACATTCAGTCCATTAGGTGGTCCCTCTTCGTGTTCTTCCTCCTCTTCCATCGCAGTTGGCGGTGAGCATCTCAACATCCAAAGTAGTGGAAAGTGGCACTAGAGCCGAGGGTCAGGTAAATGAGCCCCCTAGACAACTTCGGATTGCAGCTAGGTCCTTCTTCAATCGGGAAACTGAAATTGGTGGCTGCGACTAAGTAGGAGGGGTCTCCTTCTCATTCTCCGCCCCTGCAGCTGCCCGACTACTTTCGGTACCATTCGTCCTTCTCTTCTTCTGCCATTGAGAAAAAGACCACCTAATCAATAAGGGGTGAAAGGTGGAATCCATAGAAAGTACCTCATCAGAATCCATAAGTGGCACCCCCATCATCTTGCTCATAGAAGTGATCAACCCTGACAAGAAAAATGTCTTTTTGTTACCCTAGTATAACATATTTCATTCGGAAATGATCTGTGCTCCCACATTTAAGCCTACCCCATGCACGATAAAAACCATCACTAAAGCCCACATAAAGGTCACGTTAGTGCGGTTGCTGGAAGGGCGGATCCTCCTAGACACCAGATGCATCCATCTCTTGGCATCATCTGACCAGTATGTACTATTGATGCCTTTGATAGTGAACCAATAGACCCTGTCTCAATGTTTTAGGTAACTAAAGTATCCCATAGCCACTCCAGGTCCATCTCCCTCAGCTTGGCCTCGTAATCAGCATTGGAAGAATTGGGTACCTCTAATATAGCATTTATGTAGTGTGGACTCAGCGGGATATTGACTCCTTGAATACGGATGGTGGGGTGAGAGTCGTTCCAATGTACAGTAGGGAGTAAAACATAGAACTCCTTCATCCAAACTGAGCGCGCAGCAAGGGAAGTGTCAGTCAATAGGCCCTACCTGAACTCCTCCAGTCGGGCATGGAAGGTGGGAGCCTTATCCTCCATGCCAAGCGTGGAGAAACCTCTCTCAAATAGGAACTTGGTGTTTTGATAGTCATGCTGCCTCTCTAGGATGGCGGCATCAATGAAGAGGATGAATGGTATGTTGGCATCATTGATGTGAACCATAGTAGTGTAACCTGCTAATTTTTCATAAATACATAGTTAGAACCCTATGGTGATGCATAAGAATGGACTTAGAGTAAAGGGTGGGAAAAAAGGCCACAGTGAACGAAGCAACTGCCTGGCAAAATTCCACCACAGCTACAGGTTCCCGCTAAAGTGGCCCTGCTAGAGTGGGATGAAGTCCACCAGAGGGGCCTTCATCTGGGTTGAACATCCAGGTGTATTCATGGTGACTCACCACCCCAATCACTCATTTTTTCAAAATTTTAAAAGACCAGTGTTCCTAAAGTACCCTAGTACCCTAATGTTATACCCCGTATTTTTGAACGTTGGAATATTTTACGCTAATCGAGATAAGTTTAAGGATAAGATCATTTTGAGATATAAAATAGAGACTTTTAATCCCTGATTTTAATTAAGCGTATGAATTGCTTATAAATTTTAATTGATATGGAAATATTAATAGAGATTATGGATTAATTAACCATGATTAGATTATTAAGTAGGAATTAAGATTAAAAAAATTGATTAATTGGGAAGTAGTGGGTCGTGTGAACCCCACCCATGGCATAGCCAAATTTGATTGGCTCAAGCCATGAGTGGGACACGTTCCCAAGTTCTAGAGAGCATATTTAAACCAAGTTTGATGACTAAGAGCTTATTTTTCATCTTCAACCTTAAGAAAATATAGAGATAGAGGGAGAAATGGCTCTTGGCCATGGCTGATTAGTAAGCTTACAAATTGTTGATCTAAATTAATTGTCTTGGTGTCTCTAATCAAATGAAGGTCATGGGAACAAGGATTAGTCATTGAAGGGCAACAATGATCCTTGTCCTTTTAAATTACAAATTCCAGCCATTAGAGGGTCAAGTGTTAAGGTAAGAGTTGATCATTTTTTATATGTTTTAGGATGAGCTTGGATGTGTTGTGAGTGTGTAAATGTGAATTGGATGTATGAAATCATGTGTGTTGATGTTGAAATATTGTTGAAGCCGTGGGGGCTATTTTATGTAAAAATGGTGAACTGATTTTACTTAGTATTTGGATTGTTATTATTATGAATTTTATGATGAGAGTGAAGGTATTTAATGGTTAAAGTTGAAGTTAAATTTATTTGTGGGCTGTTGTAAGGATTATAGTAATGTTAATATAGTTTTCTTGCCTTTAAATAGATGATGGTGTTGCCGTGTAGTTGCTGGTGTAACTCATGAATTTGGAGAAAAATAAAGTGTTAAGTAATGTATAATAAACATGGATGGTTCGATTGGCGTGTTTGTAGGTGTTCGTGAGATTATCGGGCATCTCTTTACGTTGTTAGTTAAGGGCTATCTTGATATGTTGTTGTTGTTCTTATTAAGCTTAGAAGATTAATGATAATTAAGATTATGCGTTGTGTTGTATGTTGGTTGGGATGTTATAGGGTTGTTTAGATAAAAACGTTAAAGCTATGGATTATTAGGGATAACTTAAAGATGTAGTAGTCGTATGTGGATTATTATCGAATGTTGTGAATGTGAGCTGCTTGAAATATTGTGTGGACTGTTTGGAGTGTTCTCGAATCTGTCTTGAATAGCTTCGATATAATACTTGAACGTAAAGTTAATTAAGAACGGAAGAATCATAAGGAAAATGCATCAACTGGGCCTTACGATCCCGCCAGAGCGAGATAGTCCTGCCACAGCGGTGCTGCTCCAGTGGAATTTCTGCCGCCAGAGCGGGACGTCGTGGGACAAAAATTAAGTCATAAATTTCTTATTTCTCCCTTTTTTCCTAAGTGCAAGTTAGAGGCGATGGTTATTTCAAAAATCCTCATAAGGCTACTCTAGACTTTGAAAGAGAGGAGGAAGAAATCTCAGCACTGGAAGGATTCCAATCGGAATATTTCAAGTCTACCTTACCTATCCAATATCTGGAATCTAGGTTTCGAGCTGCATTATTTCTCCATAGTTGCTTGGCGCCCAGATAGGCTAGGCTTTTCTTATCTGAGTAGTTAAATCTATATCCATTGCTTAGTATAAAGGAATTTAGTGAGAGGTTTTATGATTAGGCTCTCAGATAAGGGTAAAGGGCAGAAACATGAGAACTTTGAGGGTCAAACTTGATGTGACCTGGGTACGGAAGTCTAACTAATGAATTTGAGGTAATTGGTAGTTTGTGTCATTTCTTTTATATTATGTCTTGTTTCTATAGAGCTCTTGTACCTGTTTTAGACTAGTATCCTTGGGTGTGTTAGATGATTCTTGTAATAAGATTTGATTTGTAAAATTATTTTAAAATGTTTTTATAACTCTTATGGCGTACGATGGTTTTCTGTTAGACTTCCGCATATATTTTTGTTCTAAGGGATTAAGGATTCTCCTACTTAGGTGTTAGAGTGGGTGTCCGCAAGGATCAGTGTGATTGGTCCCCCTTATTCCATTAAGGCATTATCCCATCCCATTCCGATCCGTCCCCTTAGTGCGATGAGATGGGCTGAGGGGTTTGTCCTGCTAATCTCCCCCCCCCCCCCCCCCCGCGCACCTTCTAGGTCCTGATCCCCCTTATCCCGTAAAGGCATTATCCCATCTTATTTTGTTATGTTCTCCTAAAAGTGTTCCGTCCCGTTAGACAACCTGTTGAAGGACAAAAGGAATAAAGGGGCAAGGGTGTCATTTCAAGCATTAGATCAAGTTAAGGCAAGTAATTAGTTAAGTTTGTTAGGATTGTGATTGATAGTTAAGCTAACTAATCAGTAGGTGTTTAGACTAGTACTCAACATGTATATATACCTATTAAACTCATTTTATTAATTAATCAAGTGAAAATAACACACTGAACATTTTTCTCTCTACATTCTCCTCTCTTCTATCATCTCTTTCTCTTCCTCTTCTTCTTCATGGATTCTATAAATATTTTCATCAAGAACACTTAGGGGTCGTTTGGTGTGAATGATAACAACAAATAGTATTGAGATTAAATTATAGTGACTCTTAATTTATTGTTTGGTTGGCAAATTTGGATAAATTATTCCGGAATTAATAATTAGTATTGAGATAAGTTATCTTTCATCTTGGGTGGTATACTAATATCGAGATAACTTATCCCGAGATAAAATAGGTAAATGACAAAATTTTCCTTTAAATTATTTTTATACCTCACTTTTCACATTCATATGTATTTACATTATTTTTAATATCATATATAACAACATTCACTCCTTATTTTTATGATAAGTTTCCATATTTTTCTATTAAAAAATTACACTATATAATATAACTTTTTTTATATATTTATTTGACTAATTCTTATGTTTATTTATATTTTTATTTCTCATAAATCTTTTTTTACTTTAACAAACTTAAAATGGAAATTCTATTTTTAAATTAAATGAGAAGAAAGTTTTATTTTTAAATTCATATGAACATCATGGAAATACAAACATAAAAATATTTAAGTTAAAGAAGATGAAAGTTTTATTTTAAGAATGAATATTCAATAACTAAAGTTTGCAAAGAAAGTATAAAAAACTAAATAAAGTGAATGGTATTGTTGTAAACAAACAACATATTCTTAAAATTTATGTAATGTATATTATTTTGAATATAACAAACCAAATACGAAATAATCTCAGCATAACTTATCCCATCATAACTAATATCAACATAACTTATCAAGTCATAATTAGTTCAATCATAACTTTATTTAAACCAAACGACCCCTTAGTGTTTACAAATTATAACACAACCTTACTTAGAGGTGGCAAATTAAGTAAAATTCATATAATCCGTTCAATTCACTCAAGTTTAAATAGTGTGCAAGAGTAATTGTTGATGAATTGATTTTGAGTTAGGCCAAACTTAACTCATCACACATTTACAACTCAAATCGACCCATAATGATGTCCAACTATATGTGCGGTTCAACTCATGATCACATGCTTTAATTTGTGTATGACTGTCTATTCACCTCTATCTGATTGCTTGAATGATGGTTTTACTGGTGCAATCATAGATTGATGGGAGGAGACTTCTTTAAGTCAATGATAGTTCTAAAAGAATATAGATCCTTTAATATATCTTTACGAGTTAAATGATCAAAAATACATTTGAAATATCACGATTTTATGAATTTTTTATTTGAACTGTATTCACTTTTTATCTGAACTATCACCTATTATTTATCAAATTATACCTCAAATATCAGTTGTTCACTTTTTCTAACTAAAATATTATCATCATTTAAATAGGAAAAAGGAACAATTGATAGTTGAGATGCGATTTGATAAATAGTCGGTGTTAGTTCGGATAGAAAAAATAACAGTAGATAGTTCATGCTGAAAACTCACAACAACGTGATACTTCAAATGTGTTTTTGGCCATTAACTCTATTTTTATCAAGGTGTGTTTGGTACGAAGGAAAATGTTTTTTCTAGAAAATATTTTTTTTTTGTAAAATAAGTGAGTTTTTTAGTTATCTACTAGTGTTCGGTAAGTTAGTAAGAAAATATACTTCAAAAGTACTTATATGTGATGGCAAAATAGTATGGAGACGAAATGGGATGAAAAGTGAGGGCTCGTGGGTAGGATAGTCAAAGGGTTGAGATCAGGGGATTGAATGTGTGGAGAGGAGACAATGAACTTGAAAGACCACTTATGCAACTTATTTTTCCAACTTTCATTAAAAAGGTGATTTTTCTTATTTTGAAGAAACTTATTATCGTAAAAAATATATTTTCCAAAATATGTTGATCAACAAAAAAACTTAAAGTATTTTCCTAAAACTATTTTCCTTCCCTACCAAACACATACATAAAGACTTTGTTGGAAGAAGTAATGGAATTCTACAAATAGATCCAAAATTGCAAACATCCACACTTAATTTCTAATATGTCTTACCGTCTGCGTACGTTAATTGGAAAAATGGTGCAATCCTTATCTATAAGATGATTGTTCTGGAATAAAAAAGTGGGAAGAGAAAAATATTATAAACGATAGTGGTGAATGCTAAAATAATTGTTTTTGAAATTGATAAATCGAATCAAACACACAGTTTACAGGATTATTGAATTTGTTTTACTAGTCTAATAGTGTAATCACATATATGTAGACACGAACTACACAAAAGAATCACAGTCTATGAATCATACCTTATCATAGAATAGTTCCAACGCTTTTCGGAGAAGAAATCTTCACAGGAACCTTTTTGAAATTGGAGAAGAAGAAGGAGAAGGAAGAAAAAAGTTGCGTTCTTTTTCTTTCTGTTCTCATGAAAAATTGTGTTGTTTCTCTTTTCAAAGAAACCTTTTATAAACATAAAGGGACATAACTTTTCAAATAGTTGTGTCTCTAACTTTTAATAAAGGGCAGCGAGGTGCACTAAAGCTCCTGCTATGCGCAGGGTCCGAAGAAGGACCCGACCACAAGGGTCTATTGTACGCAGTCTTACCTTGTATTTCTCAATAAATTAAATGTATAACTATATATTATTATTTATTAATATGAATCCGAAAAATATGTTTGATGTGGAAGTGAACATTGATATACAAGTCATCTCTAAGAGAGCAAGTTTCAAGTATTGGGTCAACAATTCAAGAAAATTGGGAGATAGATAATGATGCTGCACATCATATTAGCGTGTGGGTGGATGAAATTAATGGAGACTCACATCTGATGTCTTGTGTGATAAGAATGTGCCACCGACAGTTGAGTTTTATAAAATGATTGTTAGAGTATCTATATTATCAAACATGTCTTTCATGGATTTATAGATTCCAACTGTTTTGGTTTAATATTTTCCTTGGAATCTATGATCCCAAAAGGCCAAATTTGCTTTCAAAAACTACATGGAATAACATGTCAGAAATTTTGTCCCACAAGGGGAGACTTTCTTTCTTCTTTTAATTTATTATACTTCCTATTATATGTGGAATTTTTTGAGTGAATTGGCTTTGGATTATTCCACTTACAAATAGGAACATCATATAAATAATTGTTCTGTGTTCAAACTGAATTGACAATAATGGTGAATTAAGCAAACGAATTATTTTCTTTAACATTTCGTTCTATTTCTTCTTTTAGGTTTTACTAATTCCTACGTTTCATTTTATTCGAAAGTATTTGATCGACACAAAATTTAAAAAGAAAAAGAAAGAAGAGGTATTGGATATTTTTGTGGCTCGGAATAAAATGTGAAGTTTAAATTTTGTGATATTTTTCTGGCTATTGAATCATTTTGTTACAAATTCATAAAAGAATTCATTTCAAAAAGAGCAAGATAGAAACAGTTTTTTCAAAAAAAAAAAGTCGTAAAAAATAAAGGTTGAAACAGGATCTTAAAATAGAAAAGTCTTAAGTCTTCTTCGTCGCATGTTTTTACTCCCTCTGGTCTATATTAATTGGTCGAAAATAGTTATCATTTTAGAAAATTAAGACATATATATTTATTACTATTATTTTTCACCTTTGCCCTTACTTAATAAATGTAGAAGGAGATTAATATTAGGAATAAAATATGTTTAAAAATAAATATATATATTAGGAAAAGGGCTTTTTTGATCTGTTACGTAACAATAACAGTATTATTGGACCAGACTATTAGAGATAGGGGTATTTTTAAACCATATTATTGACGGCAGGGACATTTTACGATCACTATTAATTAGAGCATTTTTCCATATAAATTATAAAGTATAGGGATACTTTTAATTGTGTGAGATTTTTCAAAAAAAAACACTGTGTGGGTTTGGACTAATGCTAAAAATATCACCATATTAAGAATATTTTTACATAGATTAAATCTAACAATTGGTCAACAAAACAATTATGGAGATGGCAAAATAATGATGCGTGAGTTGATTTACTGCCTTTTCAGAGCTTGGAACAAGGAGAAGCTAGTTTATGGGCTAAAAGTAGCCATAAATACTCTAAAGATATTGGAGCCACACAAGATGTTCAGAAGCTCAGTAATAAAGTCATGTGTTCAAGGGGTTGATTGTCGAGGGTGCTAACAAAAAATCTCATATTGATAGTTACAAATAAAACAAAGTTATATATAAGGTCGTAAAAGTACTTTTAATAATGTGGGATTTTTTTTGGATAAAATCACGTACCATGTTTAGAGTATTTTTGAATTGATCGAGCCCAAAAATAATTGCTACACTCCATCATTTGCAGACATCCCACTTTGTCTTTGGATTATTAATTTGGGCTCAAAGGATATTGAATTTGAACGTAGCTCAGATCAGCAGGGCTTTAAGGCCCAATGGAATTTGATATGGAGAATGTTGTAAAAGCAAGAAGTCAAGGCCCAACAATAATTGCCGAAACCATATTTTAGAGTGACCACAATTGCTAAAGTTAATAGGGAAACTTACATAAATATATAATATTAAGAAAATATTTATCATTTATAGCAATAAAAAAATAATTTTACTAAACACTTATAATACATTTATAATACAGTTTTAATACATATTGCAGAGAACTATTTATAAAACATATATAATACAAGTTTTATAAATGGATAATACATTTATCACATATTTTAATAGACTTATAATACATTATGTTAGTTTCTTACTACACAAACATAATATATATTTTAAAACACTTATAATACATTTATATTGTATGCATAATTCACTTTTAATACAAGTGTAGATTTATCATAATATTGCTATATATTGCTATAAATGATAATAAATAAAAAAAATATCGCTAAAATCAGTAATTAATTTTTAAAAAGCACTCAATCAAGTAATTTTTCCTAAGTTAAAATTCTTATAGCTTGCAATAAATATTGAAATTATGTATATCGTTCACCTGTACTGTTATACACATAGTGGATACATGCCAAAATTTAGATATACAAAAGTTCAGACATATATAGCTGAAGTTCAACAATTATTTTGAAATGGCTATTAAACATATAAACAACAATTTCCAAAAACAGAAGAATGAAATATGTGGGGATACATAGGTCTCGTTTAACCATGAATATTGTGAGTATTTTCAAAAAAGTAATTTTTATTTTCAAAGTGAAAAATGGTCTTTGAAAATTGACAAGTTGTGTTTGTCCATAAATACAAATTGAAGTTGTTTATAAATGTTTTGTGAGTGATTTGGAGTGAAGACTATGGTTTAGTGCTTTTCAAATTTCGAAAATTTTCAAAATTATATATGGCAAAACATGATTTTTGAAATTCTAACTCCAAAAAAAAGATATGGCCAAACGCCTACTTGATTAAGACAACCCAGACCTAATTAGCTAAATATGTACTAGCTAAGATATAGTATTTACACTTCTACTCTTATTTTAAAGCTAGCATTTTCTAACAGATAAGTTATAGAGTTATAGTGCTACATCATTTGAGTTTAAGGAATATTGCTTAGGTAAAGGATTCAACCTTTTGTTTTAATTTATGTAACATAGTTTGATAGGGCGTATAATGAAAAATAAAAAAATATTTTAAAATTTATATATATATATATAATGGCGGATTCAGAAATTTTGTATCATGGGTGCTCAACTATTTTTGTTCGGAAATTGATAAATAAATTGGATGCTCAGTTGATATATTTCAATGAATTACTAAATTTTGTACATAAATAATAATGTAAAAAAGATTAAGAAGCTACATTATGTAAGGTGTACTAAACTCTTAATTGTAAAGATGAAAGTGTGAGAGAAATTGTTTGAATGTAGTGATTTTTGTGTGTTCTTTCTATGAGTGTCATGGGAGTAAGGTGAAGTGGTGGTGCAGCAACAGTGTTTTACAAGCAGTGTATGGTTTCTAGAACGTAGAGAATCAACTATTATGATGGAGATAGTTTTAGAGTGATGATAAATGGTGACCAAGAAAAATGAAATTTATATAATTCGCAAAAGTTTAGGAAAAATCAGAACCATTTCTCATAGTTTAAGGACAAATTTGACGTCTGTCTTGTGAAAAATGCTTTGGAAAGCTTATGTTGTTAGTTAATAAGGGCATATTTAGATTAATATTGTAACACATGACCGGTATACTTTACCGCAACTCCAACTATAAATGGATGACAAATTTAAATGATTTCATAAAATTCAACGGGATATTTAATTTGGACTTTTGCCCTAATATTTAATTAGGTGGATGTTGTTAGGAGTACAAACGATGTTTCATGTTAGTAGTTAAAAAGAAAAAGAAGCTACATACATAATGTTTAGTGATACATTTAATCGTGCGAGGTTTTTCAAGAAACCATGCAGACTTAACCCAAAACTGATAATATCTTACTATGAATATCTTTGGGTTGGTTTAACTAGCCCAACAACTGATATGAGGTATCAGAGCCGATGGTTCAGTGAGACGAGTATGAACACGGCGAAGTGATAGTATGGACCCGACTTAGTGTCTTTACCTGTCTACAGGCTGATTTACTACGATCACTCGTAGTTTTGAAGACACATACACAAAAAAAAAATGGGAGTTGACTGGTGGCAATAAATACTTGATTGATGTGATTGACACATAATTAATCTCCACATAAGCCAATGAGGTGAAGGGGAGCCTTGGAGTAACTGGTAAAGTTGTTCTCATGTGATCAGAAGGTCACGGGTTCAAGCCTTGGAAACCACCTTTGGCAGAAATACAAGGTAAGGCTGCGTACAATAGACTCTTGTGGTCGGACCCTTCCCCGGATCCTGCGCATAACAGAAGCTTTAGTGCACCGGACTGCTCTTTTATAAGCCAATGAGGTGATGGGTAATGTAAATTTTAGTTTAAGGAAGAAATTGTTAGTATGCGAATAAAGTCTCGCATTGATAGCTGGGTCATTCATTGCAACGGAACCAACCAAACAGTTTTGGTTGTGGGCTACCATTAATAAATACTTATGATTTTTACATATTTTTCAATATAATTATAGGGTACCCGCTATCGTCGATCCTCCCCTAGCTACAGATAGTAATATTATTAATGATGTGATGTATTTTAGGAAAATCCAAGAACGTATTTATCCAAGGCAATATTATATCATATTAAAAGTATTTTCAAACTACTTTAGCGCCCAATAGATATAATTAAAGGGATTGAAAACTTACATAAATCGATTAGTTTAGGAGCTAATTACTTAGATACACTCTAGTTTGCAATATTAGAAATTTTGTCAGATTTTGATGCATCAAGATACGTTCAGATATATCTAGATACATGTATCTCAAAATATATGGGGTCAAAATTAGGTATAATTTATTCTAGATACACTGTATCTAAGTGGATTCGCATGTATTTAGGATACATAACAAATTTCGCACACCTCCTTTCCATCTTGCTCGCCACTCTCCTATGTATTTGGTATACCAAATACATGTGAATTACAAAAATACATATTAGTGTGTATTTAGTGTGATTCGCATGTATCTAGGATACATAACAAATCTCGCTTGCCTCAATCCTCATCTCACTCGCTTCTCTCCCTGTGTTAGTGTATCTGGTAGAAAAAATACATGTATCTAAGTATATCTTCCTCAATATATGATAGAAAACTCTTAATTAGTGGTAACCGGTAAGATACGTAATATTTAAAAGTACAAATAATAATAGTATATATGATAGTAGAGTATGTCTAATTATATAGTTTCTACATAATTAAATGCATATAAAAAGAGAGCAAAATAATAAGTTCAAAATTCAATTATTTTAAATATACAAATATATTAGTCTTTTCAAAATGAATTAACAAAAAAGTAAGTCATTAATAAAAATGAAATCTTGGAACATTGCACCTAGGTGGTCTTAAATATTATTTGTTGAATGTTTCAAAATCTTTCACATTCAACTATTGTGACTAACCGCATAATCTTTATTGCGTTTGTGATCCAAATCAAATTGAATTGTCTAGTAGGTGCAATGCACTTTATGAGCAAGATAATTGATGACATTATCACGATATAAATATATTTATGTAGGGACACCATGTATCATGCTGGAAAGTTACCTGTCAAACATGCACAAACTTGGTCAATGGTCCATATTCTTAGAATCAATGCGACTGGACAACTAGAGACAAATTCAGAATTTGATTTTAAGTAACTAATGATAGTTATTTAGTAGATTTTTTTAGTATGTATACATGGCTTGAACAGAAATCCGTCACTACTATTCACAGGAGCTTGATTTCTTTTGATGAACCAAACATGTAAAATAAAATAAAATGATAATGGATTGTAATGAGGCTTGAATTCATGATATCTGCTTTGATATCATGTGAAACTATATGACTATATCTTTTTAAAAAAATTAACTCATTTTACAAAGAATACATTTTCATTTACCTAATTATGCCTCAACATGTATATATTATTAATATTAAAATCACACCTTAATAATATTAATATTTAAATTCTTAGCGATGTTTGAACTTGTAGTTAAAAATTGAAATTATTTGATATTTGAAATCAATTAAATTTAATTAATCTAAATTTACGCCGACATAGAGTGACTTGGCTTTTTCCCAGAGCAAATATTTTTGAATCTTCCTAGTCTTTGGCAACTCAACTTCAATCATCACTATTATTGGCACCATGTAAAGTTGGCAAATATTATTTACATTTACTCATCCATCACCTTATGTGCATCAATTTTCAACCTTGGCAAAAGCACCAAAATTGTCTTGTAAATAGTGTGGTACCATTTTCTGCTTGTTCAATCTTATCTTCGAGTAGAACGTATTTAGAATTTTAAGACGATAAGTGTAGTATTATGAATATGCAAATTTATAATTAAAATTTAAAAAGTCAACCTTTAGAAATTTACTATTAGATCTGTTAATTTACACTTTCAAATTATTGTTTTTTCACATGTATATTTTTACTTCATACTGAATATGTTGTTACTATTTTAACACATTGATTATATGTTTACGTCCTCCACTGCTATTAGATTTAATACTATAAAAATTTAACGATTACAAAATGAAATAAAAAATTCAATTTATCAAATTTGAAGATTTTGAAAGGACAAATCAAGTAGAGGTGCACAAATTAACCATCCCCTATAGGACTCTTTGAGTTTGGACGCACACATATATATTTAAATAATTTTAAAGAAATATAATATTATTATACATGACATAATGTAATAAAGAGAGCATAGGTACACATGAACTCAGACTCCTGCCCTTCTATCTCCCAATATATGTATGTATACACATAAATATATAGAAATCACACAAATTAGCAAATATTAAAATTTAAAATTCATAGCTATGTTTGAACTCATAGTTAAGAACAGAAAGTCATATTTTTTGTTTAACTATTCGATATTCAGAATCAACTGACTTAGCTTGCTAGCTGCATTTTACTATTTACTAAATAAGCCTTGAATATTACTTCGTCCACATCTTATCCTTATCCGACCAATCTGAATTCATGCTTACATAAGTGATTTGGCTTTATCCCTAAGCAAATACTTTTGAATTTTGCCAGTAGCAGTCTTTGGAAGTTCCTCTTCAATAACAACTGTCCTTGGTACCATGTAAAGTGGCAAATTCTCTTTACAAAAATCTCTCAACTCCTTCTCTGTCACTTTGTGCGCATCCATTTTCAAGCTGACAAACGCACAAGGCGTCTCTCCCCAATAATTGTCCGGACGTGCCACCACCGCGGCCTCGTTCACCGCAGGGTGTTCGTACAAAATTGACTCAACTTCCACACTGCTTATGTTCTCCCCACCACAAATTATAACATCTTTCAATCTATCTTTTACTTCTAAGTATCCATCTGAATGCATTACTCCAACATCTCCTGTGTAGAACCATCCATCATTTTTCATACATTTTGATGTTCCTTCAGGGTCTTTGAGGTATCCTAACATCACACTACCTGTTGAGAATACAACTTTAGATAATTGAATCCATCAAAGGAATAAAACTAGATGCGAAAACATATCTGAATTCAAAAAAACAAATGAAATTCTTCAATTATGTTGTTATTGATCTATTAAACTACTCCCTTCAGTCAATGGTGGAGTCAGAGTTTCAAAATATAAAAAAATAAACACACAAAAAATTTAAAGAAATTGAAACATTAACTATATATAAAGATCTCCGCTCATGCCTTCCGTCCCTTTTATTTGTCATGTTTTTTTTTGCATGTTCCTTAAGAAAATACTAACTAAATTATCATTATTTATTCTTGAATCTTAATTTAATGTTACTTTATTTTTCTTCATATTTATTGAATAAGAATAAATAAAAAAAATTAATAATAATTATATTTTAATTTTTTAAAATAATAATTATATTAATCAGTTATTTTTAGCAAGCACAACTAAAATAAACAGAAAGGAGTACAAGTACGAATCACATCATTTCTTCATTTATGATTTAGTCCATCAATTCTAAAATTTATTGAGGCCTCTTAGGACCATTCTACATTAATAAACATTAAAGACTACTTTTATGACAACAAATACTCCCTCACCAAACTATGTTTAGGTGTCCTTATTTCCTTTTTAGGACATTCTGAAAGAGATATTTCTTTTTTGAAATATATTAATAATTTAATTTAAATTATATTTTAAATTTATTTTTATTTAATTATTATTTTAAAAATAAATTTTTATTTTTATTTGTCATGTTTAACATTGAAAAGATAGTTAATTTTTTTCTTCATATTTATCTTTAACATTAATTACTTATTCCTCAAATTATATTCTAAGACCTAATATTAAACATCAATTAATATGAGTATTATAGTAAACTACTCAAATATTTTATTATTTTTTAATGGGTGCATAAAATCTAAAGTGTACAAATAAAATTGAACAAAAGGAAGTAACTTTTATTTTACTGTTAATGATAAAATTCTATCTTCACACAAATATTATGATATGAATAAGATCATAACATTTCGAAGACTTTTTCTTTCTTAAATTAGGCACATATTAAATGAAACAAACTGAGTAACATGCGACTATTAATATTAGTACTTCCTCTATTTTATTTTAAGTGTCTTAGTTTGATTAGATATGACCATTAATTAAGAAAATAAGAAAGAATTTCTTATTTATCTTGTGGGCTTAAATTAGCTGTGTGTGCGCGATTTCAAAATACTCCTAACCCTATTTTTCTTTTGTATGTTCTTAAGAAAATAATAACTAAAAAGTGTAATTTGACTAATTAAATTATCCTTATTTATTATATCTTGATCTCAATTTTAATATTACTCTTTTTTACCAGATTAATCTGTCTTAACATTTTTTGATTAAGGGTGAAAGTGAAAACTAATAATTAGTTGTATCTTGATTTTCTAAAAGGGTGAAAATCATTTTCACTCTCCAACTTTGCTTTTAAAATCAAATTCCCCCCTTAATTTTGAACAATAATCAAACTCCCCCTTTATTTCATGCATTGTCCATTTTCTCTTTGTTATCACATTTATTTAATATCTCTTTATATTATATATAGTTTATTTTTTAAACATAGATATTTATAACTTTTTCTTTAAGTTCTTTAACATTATAAGTAGAATAATATTTTTAAGAACTTATTACAAAATTTAATATTATTCTTATGACCGTTATTCCAATATAATATGCATTAAGTGTGTGTATATGTATGTATACTTACATCTCCATGTGTTTCATATTACTTGACTCTTCTTGATATATATGACACTCCTTAAAAAAACTAATTAAAGGTGTATTTTACTAAAATAATATTATTAATAATATTTTGAAACCTTAAATTTGTCTATTACTACTTTATGCAATTATTTAATAATAAGGTAGAAATAAAAAGATATTAAAAATTTCTTTAATTTCATAAATTGGACAAGTAAATTAAAATAACTATTTTTAGAGTGAGAGTCAAGTAATATAAATGGCGGTGGGTATTCTCTTCTATATAAATAAATAATTTTTGATTGACACTAATGGAGTAATACATAAATTATAATCTAAAATAATTTAAATAACACAATCTTAAAAAATTTGTCCCTAATTAAATTAATTATTTGTATTTCTTACATTGAAATATATTTGTATAGTTATTATTCTCTACTATTTTCACTTGTATAAATAAATATTAGAGTTTTGATTATTATTAATAAAATTAATTTTCTCATTATGCTAATGTACTTTATTATAGAGCATCATTAACTTATATACTTAATTAGTATTTTTTACTTTTTTGTCCAAAAAATAATGTTTATACTTTTATGAAAAAATTATTACATTAAATAAAAAAAATGAAAATATCATGATTTCTAAAGAAGTAAAAAAATCAATTTTGAGGGTTAGCTTTGCGTTCCTTGAGTATGTTTCTGCCCTAAACTAAGAAAGATAATGAAATGGTATATAGGCATTTTAAAATTTTAATTAGGATAAATGAAGAGTTTGACTATTGTTCAAAGTTGAGGGAGGAATTGCTCTATTCGTTCACTATACTAAAAATACATGTCTATTTTTTCTTATCAAGTTTAAAAAATTAAGAGATAATTTATTAATTTATACATATTTACCCTTGTTATTAATGCTTTGTAATAATTAGGAGTGATATAGTAAAATATTATTTTATTTATTATTTTTTAGAGGTGTGCAAAGTCAAATATGAACAAGTAAATATGAACGGAGCAAGTATATTTTGGACTAATTATTTTTAGTAATCATGATAACTAAAATAGATCAGACGAAGTATAATACTAGAACTATAGAGGTACCAAATTTTAAAAGAAAAATTAAAAATCGAACTAAAACGAAAAGAAAGACACTTAAATTAAAATGACAGAAATATACGTACCTCCTTGCAAAACAATTTCTCCAATGGCCATCCCATTCCTCTCAATGCTGATGCCAGTTTCAGGATCAACTACATCAACGTCAGTAAACCCTACCATCCTCACACCTTGTCTTGATTTAAGTGTTGCTCTTTCTGAATTTGTCAATTGATTCCATTCTGGCTTCCATGCACATGTCACTGCGGGCCCGCCCGTCTCTGTCAATCCATAACCGTGACTTATCACGAATCCCAAAGATTCCGTCCTGTCCAGGACTGCGGCCGGGGGTGGTGCCCCGGCCGTTAGGAGGTGGACAGGGGAATCAAGAGGTTTCCTTTTTGGATAGGTTGATAACATGTTGAGCACTACTGGTGCACCACACATGTGAGTTACCTATATAAAAGATAATTTACAGAACCAAATTACTTAAAAAATAATTACAAATAATCTTTGGTGTACGTTTAAAAAAAATTACAATAAATCGCTATTTATAACATAAGTCCGATGTTTAATTATGTTGTTTTCTTTAATAAGTTAAGATAGCAAACACGATGGTCGCATTTTAATGAAATAATTATTTATAGCCACAAAAATATTTATACATGTTTATGACTACATATTTAAAGTCTTTTATTTTTTCTTGAATTTTGTGTGTACACTTAAACATGAACACATAAATTTGCACAGACGAAATAGTATTTATCTCTAATAAATTAAGTTGGTAGACTATACCGTCTCATAATTCAATATTATGTCTACTAATGGACAAAAAATGAGGTGTACTCAAGTTTCATTGCTATCATCTGTGATAATAATAAAAAGTCACTTTGATCCATAAAAAAGAATCAAATCCATGTTACGTAAGATATGTTGTAGATATTATTAAGTGATTAAATATTTTTTTTCTGAAAGCTTAACTTTTTAGATGAAGCGATCAACGTTACCTTGTGTTGGAAAATTGCTTCATATATTAAAGTTGCATCATGACTCCGACGGAGACAGACGTTTGTTCCACCAACAGCAGCCATAGCCCAACAATATCCCCAACCATTGGCATGAAAAATTGGCAACGTCCACAAGTACACCGGTTGCTTTGGCATGGACCAATCAATTAAGCCCATGACACTCATTGTAAACGCACTTCTGTGACTATGAAGCACTCCTTTGGGTGCATAAGTGGTCCCAGAAGTATAGTTTAGTGTGATGGGCTCCCATTCGCTCTCAGGAATGATCCATTTGAAAAATGGATCCCCTTCATCAACAACATTTTCATAACTATTATGAAACTCATTTCTCGAAATTGAAGGTGTACTACCGCAATTATCTTCAATAAGAACTAACTTCGGACGTTGTAAATTAGGCGGGAATAGAGAAATCGCATCGAGGACTAAAGAACTCGCTTGATAGTCCACAAATACAAGCTTTGATTCGCTATGTCGAAGCAAAACGGAGAGGGTACGCGGATCGAGGCGGAAGTTTACGTTGTTGAGGATCGCTCCGGACATTGGCACGGCGAATTGGAGCTCGTACATTGCCGGAATATTTGGGGCTAACACGGAAACGACATCGCCTTTTTCGATCCCGAGCGAACAAATTGATGAAGCCAATTTTTTGCACCTAGTATAAGTTTGTGACCAAGTGTAACTTGTCTCATTGTACACAATTGACGTGCAATTTCCATAAACAACGGCAGCCCTTTCCAAAAAGTCGATAGGAGAAAACGGGCACGAATTCGCAGGCCCTGCGAATTTTTTAGTGGTCGCGCTACCGTTTTCTCTAAAAATTTCAGGAGGAGTACTCACAGGATTCAAAGCTAGCGTAGATCGGATCGTACATTTCTTTAATTTGTTTACTTCAAAAGGGATTCTTGATTTAAAGAGTTGATAACCTAATGGGTTGGATATGCCAAGGGATGATAAGTTGCAAGCATGAAGACATGGATTTTGTGTTGAGCTACTTAGTTTTAAAATATCCATGATTTGATGTGCTTAATTTGTTAATGTTTTTTTTCCCCTTCCTTTGTATGTATGGATACATATAATAACAAGTTATTGGGAAGTTGAGCATATACTCAAAATTAAATGTTGTAGGTACGACTATGAATTTGTCTTTATTAGACGGTCCAACATGTGTTTCGAAGTTTTTCCAACACAATCCTTATAAAACGGTTAATTTTTATTTATACCTATTTTTAAAATATATTTTTTTAATATATTAAAAAAGATAATTGATAGAATTTGATTAACGCATTTTCTGCACTCGAGTGCTATAAGATCGTGTTTGACTTGCTCAACGAACTCGATCTCTTTTTCAATTGAGTTGATCATCTTCCTTTGCTAGGGCAAACCACTAGCGAGAAGCTTTTCTTGGGATTATTTTTCCAGACAATTTTCTTTTTTTGTGTTTTTTTATTTTATCCTCAACATTAATTACTTATTCTTCATATTATTTTTTAAGACTTAAGATTGTCCATCAATTAATATGAATATTATAGTAATAAAATATGCATATTAATCATTATTTTTTACAGACGTACAAAATCTAAAATGAACAGGTAAAAATGAATGGAAAAATTATTTCTTATAGTGTTACCCTTTGTTTTTTTTTTTTTTTTTTTTGGTTTGGAGTGAAATAAATACTCCCTTATCACGATTATTATGAGGTTATACCTTTTGTTCTATTCTAATTTGGAGTGAAATAAATGTTTTCTTATCATGATTATCATGAGATTACTTTTGTTCTATTCTAGTTTGGAGTGAAATAAATAAATATTCCCTTATCATGATTATCATGAAATTACTGTATACTTTTGTTTTGATATCATGATTATCACGAGATTATCCTCTGTTCCATTCTAATTTGAAATTAAAAAAATATTTCCTTATCATGATTATCATGAGATTACCTAATAAGTGTAAGCACACATTTTTTATCACTTTAATCTTTCTTATTTTACTTTTTTGGCCTTCTTGCCCTTTCTTTCTCCTTTCCCTATTTGCAAACAACACTTCCTTATTAAGAGTCATGTAGTAGAATAGATAAGATACTTTCCATTTTAAATTAGGGTTTGAGATTTGAGTCTTTAAATTAAAAAAAAAAACTCTAATAGAAAGTATTTTTCTTTTTAATTAGTCTTATGTGCCATAAATTTGAATAATCGAAACTTCAAAGTGAAAATCGAACACCCATTCCAGTTAAATTTACGTTTTCGATAAATATTTCACATAATATTAAAAAAAAATTAGTAATGAATTTAATGTATTTTTAAAATTATAAGTTCAAATAAAGTATACATATACTATTCAGACTATAATTTTAATAATTTTTTATATAAATTTTATATTTTGTTTCAAAATTTCTGAATTTTATTAAATTCGATGATGCAACACTTCATCTGCCTCCGTTGAATCCATCAGCCCTCAAGAAAAGTTAAATTGATTGGATCATATCATTTTTACACTCCTTCAAATATTCTTTTGTCTAATTTCGTTACACATATTATTTAAATGAATTAAGTTTTTCTAAGAACATTTAGAGTGTTTTTAATTATTGGTTGTGTGAATTGTAGATAGGAAAAAAATATATAAAAGATTAAAAAAAGATTTTTGAAGCTTATTGTTTAAACTTTGAAGAGAAAAGGATTAAATGTACTCTTTTAACTTTGTAATTTAGAATTAATATATTTCTGATTAAAAAGATGGTGAATATATATTCTCGCCGTCTAACAAACGGTATATATATATATTTTCGTTGTATAGCAGATGGTATATAATTATCCTTTTCGTTGACAGATTGAATTAAAAAAAAAATCTAAAGCTATTTTTTTACTTGCAAAAGTGTCACGTAGCTTTAAAAATTCACGTCTCACTTTCTTTTTACTCTTTAGACCCGACCCAACTAAAAAAAATTAAACTCAATTCCTTTTTTATTCAGAGTGATATATATATATATATATATATATATATATATATATATATATATATATATATATATATATATATATATATATATATATAATGTACTACTTTTTAATGAGTGATGTATCCGTTTTAAATAGAAAATTGAAGATATATTTACCTCTTTTTTCTTGCTCAAAGTAAGTCATAGATATTTATATAATTACAAATAAATATTTTAAAATAAAAATTATCATAAAATACAAAGTGATGTCATTATTTTATAGGATATGAATATTTTTTTAAAAAAAACCTATAATTTTAAAGAAAAAAAAAATCACTTATCGCATGTTTTGTATGAGTGCAACAAAGATAAAGCGTATAAACAAATTTTCAAAACAAATTTAGAAGGTAAGTATGTATTTTCCTTATTTTTTGGTATAGTTATGATATGAGTATTTTCAACAATCAACTACTTATCACTTAGGGAGAAGGTTCAAACTTGAACTTGAAATACGAATGAGATCAAAAAAGTCATCATTAGGACAAACGATGCATCCCGATTACTCCTTTTCAAAAAAGAAAAATAAGATTAACGCATGTATTATTTCAAATTTTGATATTTTTATAGTCTTGTTATAATTTAAAATTACACTTAATTAGGAATCAAGGGTGAAATCAAGACTTTTGGTAATAGCCAGAGTAAAATTAGATCAAAAGTTTAATAGAAAAATAATAATCTTAATTTCAAATAATATACATAAATACATAATAAACAAATTTAATTGTCTTCCCCATAATTTCTTTGTAATGATTTAGGTTATAGGAATTGACAGTATAATGATATTTTTATATTATAATGTAAATCGACACGTCATTACAAATTTCGATCAATAATATTAAATTAAATTATTTGTAATAGAGCTTAAAACTCCTAGGAATCATATAGTTGGTGCATGCGATAATGATAATTAGGGGATTATTATCCCAAAATAAATTATGAAATCATTTTATCTTATATTTATATATATTAAAAGAATTATTTGGGGATTAATTATATACCAACCCTTCTATTTTTACATTTAGTATCCCACTTGTTTCATGGATATTTATAGGAATTTAATCATTATAGTAAGGAAAATTGTTGATTCAGAGATAGAGAAAAAAAGCGGGAAAAAATTGAAACAAAAATATCATTCAATTCACCGCTCTAAAAAAATAAAAAAGGTTTCCATCAATGAGCAGTAAATAGAAAATTTTGAGAACTACTCTACTAAATGTACGTAAGACACAAGAACAATAACTATCAATTCATCATTTAAGATATTCTCAAAAAATCGAAAACTAACTAATAAAAAAATTATGAAATCTTACCATACTTTATATGGGACAATGATTTTGAAATTATTAACCCCTCTGATAAATTAACAAAATGACATATTCACCCTTCTCCTAAGCCTCCCCACCCAGTTAAAAAATCCTTTTTTAAAAAATAATACTAAAATTGAAAATAAAAGCTTGTCTCCACTTGTTCATTTCAAACCAAACAAATATTTCACAAAACCAACTTGTATCAATAAAAATATATTCACTAAATAATTTCGTTATTATTTAATATTATATTACTATACCGTTCTAAAGTAATGATAAGATTCTACCTTATTCAGACTTTACTTTAAAAAAATTATACTAACTATCTCCATGAGGAAGTGGTAAGATCTACATACATTTTACCCTCTGCAGACTTTATTTGTGGGATTTCACTAAATATGTTGTTATTGTGATTATTGTTATTTTATATTATACTCCCCTCCGTCCATTTTTACTTGACCCCTATACTATTTTGAGATGTCCAACAATACTTGTCCACTTTTTAAAATCAATGGATAATTAATCTATTTTCTACCCATTTTACCCTTATTTAATACTACATCATATTTTTTTATTACTTTGAAATTATAAGTCAAAGTCAAACTTTCAAAGTCTAACAAATGATCAAACACCGTCATTAAAAATTCTGAATAACTTGTTTTCCAACCAAATAAACCCGAACCAAAGTACAATATAATCCTCTATCCTAATTAGGGGTGTCAAATGGGCGGGTTGGATTGGAATTGAGAATATTAAAATTAGTTGAAATAAAAATCGAGTTGGATCATGACCCGCCCAAATTTACTTTGGGCTCAATTGGGCTAAAATTTGGGTTGGGTCATGACCCGCCCAATTTGACCCACTTAATCTCAATAATTTTAACATCTTATTATTTATCTTTTATAACCACAATTTGAATTTCAACTCAAGAAAATAAAAATCCACAAATGAATAGATTAATTCTAAAAGATATAAAATAGATAGTAATTCATACCTTTAATATGAGAATATACGTTACACCAATACAAATAAAGAGCCTTAAAACGGGTTGAAATTGAGCTCAATTGAAGATTTTTTTAAAAAATAGATTAAGACTTGAATGGATTAAGATTAAACTCAATACAAATTATTTTAAGCCTAACCCATAAAAATTTGAACGAATTAAGTGAGTTACCTATATTTAGGCTCATTTTGACACCCTTAATCCTAATCAATGCAGAGATGGGTATGCATGCTCAAACTATGTCACCTAGCTGGCTAAGCCATTAATTTATTATTGAAATGAATGCTGCAACTACTTGTTGCTCATTAGGTCAATAGTGATGGCCCAAAAACCCTAAGTTGGTGGTAGCAATTAATTTACAGCTTGTAGGAGGGGTGGAGTGTGGTGTGGTGGGGGTACCCTCCAATTTAAGGTTGGTGGCATTATTCTTATAAAATAAACCAAATTTATAAAAATTTGTAATTAATGCAATTGATCCTGATGAGACAAAATAGGAAAAGGAATCAATTGGAATAAAAAAATCACTAAAAAAGTACCTAGTTGAACACATAAATTAATCATCGAGTTGGAATAAATGCATTATTAGTACCACTAGATGACCATCAATTAATACTAAAGATATTGATCATCTATTCGTCTTTTGATTATTAGTTGTTAAATTCCAGTTATTAACTTGTTATTGTGTTTAGAGCTCAAATTGTGGTTAGACTACTAATTTCGTAAATTTAATTAGGTGGTGAAAATCACACTAGAAAGGTAATTTATTATTATTGTGCATGTTTAGACTTGAGAGGGGGATACCCTAAAAAGATTTTCTACGAAATTTGAAGTCATTTAGTGGAGATTTGGATGAATTTTAAATGGAAATTCCAATTAAAAATCACGGGAAAAAATTCATCTTTAAAATTAGATATTTGTTATACACTTTATACAAAATCAATATATTTTTATACCAAAATAGTACATTGTTTATATAGGATATACAAATATTGTATAATTATACATAAGGGTGTATAAGCATTGATGCGAAAGGAAAAAATATGATTATACTCGGGGCACATATATATATATATATATATATATATATAAAGTATTGTGTTTAACCATGTATTTTTTTTTTTAATATTTCCTTAAAAGAAAATTTTAAGGAATTTTCTCCACTAGCCAATACCTGTAGTAACCTTTTATTAATAATAAAAATTAATCCTCAATTTTTATTTGGTCAAAAACAAATCCCAGCTTAAACAAAAAAACACTAGATAATTTTTTTATTGATTCTAGCTTTGACGGACAAAGTTATTTGATACTTATTGCTGATAAGAGATGATAGATTTTCTGTGAAAAAAATAATCGATGTGCGCAAAACTTGATCCGGACACTATTCAAAAAGAATTTTAAAAAAAATCCTCAAATGGGAGAAGTACATGCAAGGAAGGTTAGACATCCATTAATTTACAAGCATATAAAAAATAAAAGCAAAAAAAATAGATATTATATAATCATCTCATAATTTTTATTATACTCTATGATAATATAATAAAAAAGAATGCTTAAATAATGAATTTTTTTAATAAAAATCAAGAAGAAACTTGAATTATCAAACTTTCTTTTATAAAATTATGTGAATAGATGCATCAATCATCTTATCATCCCAACTCTAATTTCTACTATGATATTTTTAATTCTTTTTTCTTTGACTTTATTGCCTAGGAGATATCGACGTCCCTTAACAATTGCAATCAAGGTGCCAATTTTTCTTTGGTGATTCTAAAAAGTTATTTTGAAAAGCAAGTAAAATGTAGTTTATGAACATTTATTTCCACTCTACAAAATCTTATCCATATCTTAATGTAGTACATCCCCATCTTTTCAAACTATTTATAGAGTTTTCTTGAAATAGTTATTTTAAATTATTTATTATTTTAAGAATTTAAGATAATTTATTATTATTATTATTTAGTTTACTCTTAATAGTAAATATTATTGAAAATTATAAATCCTTCAATTATGAGAAAAAATGATACATAAATAAAGTTAATATTTTATCTGTTTTAATTTATATGGCATATTTTAAATTTCGAGAGTTAGACAATTTAAGTTTGATCATAAATTTAGATATAAAATTTTTAAATTTTCTTGAAATAAAATTTATATATTTAAAAATTATATAAAAATACTATAAATTACAATAATAAATATAATTAAAAATAAATTTATTTAAATTTCGAAATTTGAAAAATATCACGTAAATTGAGGGGACATCACTTAAATTCAGGAAGTTGCTTATCATTTTCTTCATTTAATAAATCTCTTTAATAACTTATTACACGCAACCCAAAGTATCCATCCTCCCTAGGGGTTCTTTTGGATTCTTGAAATAATTTAAAATATTTGGAATTAAATTTAAATTAAAAAAATCTAACCATTTGTCTTCATTATCTTTCTTGAAGTTTTATTTTCAATACACCCTCTAATCAAATTATTAATAAAATATTGATATATTTTTTATGATTTAAAATGAATAATTTTTTTTGAAGTTTTAAAACTATATTTTTTTTCTCCTGATTTATCCTTCTTTTAAATAGAGTTTTCGACTATTTTTAAATCTCAAATAATGACTATTTTTATTTTAAAGAAAATATTAAGAGCCCGTTTGAATTGGCTTAAAAAAGCAACTTTTATGTATGAAGTGCTTTTAGAACTTTGAAGTGCTGAAAGTTATTTTTATAAATAAGCAGTTGAATGTTTGGATAAAAGTGCTTATGATATGAATTTTAGGGTTAAAAGAATAAAAAAAAGGTAGTTTGAGAATTTAGTTAAAATATAAGGGATATAAAAGTAATTTCTATGGTCAAAGAAAATGACTTTAAGCACTTTGGAAAAAAAAAGTTAGGAATCCTAACTTTTTATTTTTGACTGACTTTAAGAACTTTATGGCTTAAAGTCAGCATTAGGCAAACACGTCCAAAAGCTAAAAATGGGTTTTAAGTTGGTTTTGACCGACTTAAAGCCAATCTAAATGGGCTCTAAGAATAGTTAAAAGGATAGTATTAACAAATTATTTTTTTGATTAATATTTTAAAACATTTTTGTTAAAAGAAATGCAACACGTTAATAATTCATTTATATTGAATTAACGGTAGTATATTGAACTATTAACACATAACCAGAGAAGTACTGTAAAAAAAACGTTTTTCATTATATAGGAATTAAGAAACGGTTGATAAGGGTCAAACTCAAATCTATTATTATCTGCATGCATTCGCATTTAGTTGTCCACTTAAATTTGACACTCTTAAAAAATAATAATAATATAAATATTTTATTATAATACTCATATTAATTGATGTTTTTATATTAAATCTTAAAAAATGATTTAGAGAATAAATAATTAATACTGAAGGTAAAAGACGAAATATATATATTAAAAGAGAATCTATTTTTAAGACAATAAATAAATAAAAATAAATGGAGGAAGTAGGGGTGTTCACGGGTCCGTTTGAATTAATTATTGGTAAAAATTAAAATTAAATCAATTTAATCTATTTTTAAAATATTAAAATCAAATCAAATATAATATACATTTATCGGTTTGGTTTTATTGATTTCGGTTCGATTTGGTTCGATTATTTTGTTATTAATCATGTACAAAAATAAAAAAAAAACATTTATTCAAAAGGAAAAAAAGGCAACAATTCATTCAAAAGGAAAAATGGTTAGAACGGATAACATTATAAAACTTTTGATCATTGAAATTACTATACACGAAGCTTCAAAATTCACCACTTTAGCCTAGACAAGGAAGAGACGGTGACATTCCTAATCCCACCAAGAACGCCATACACATTCATATACATGAAATTAATAAGATAAATGCTCTCGTTTTGGAGTTTTTGCTTTAATAAATAAACTATAAATAAATTTTATTGAAAACATATATAAGATATTTAAAATTATTCATAAAAAATAATATTATATATATATATATATATATAATTTATCGATTTGATTCAGTTATTTCTTCAATATTTCTAACAAAATCAAAATTAAATCAAATTATCAATTTTTAAAATATAAAACCAAATCAAATCAAACCCAAATAATTAAAATTAATCTCTTGAGGAAGTATGTGAAAAACTCTTATAAATACCAGTTCCCCCACTAGTCAAAGGTCTTGATGGTCTAAAACTTCAATCCAACTAATTCAATTTCCATTTTCAGCTGTTCATTGAATGATGAATTAAAGAAATATCAACAAAAAGCATGTGAATTGAAGATCAATTAATGTCATTATTAAATTATTTAATAACACCTTCAATAATAATGTTATTGAAAATAGTTTTTTTATTTGGTAAAAATAAGGATATGGTCTTGATACATCTTATACTTTTTATATCTCATCTATAAATTATATTGAATATATTATTATTCTTATCTTCAACAATAATATTGTTATTAATTATTTCATGCAATATATATTATAATTCGTATATTATACCTCAATAATTTCCCGCACGCTCAGACTCGACATATCGAATATACATAATATAAGATAGGGGCCTAACATCGAATGAAAGAATGAATTATTAGACTGAGCTGATTCCAATATAATGATAAAGAAATAAACATTAGAGGCGTGACGAAGAATCATATGTTCTTGAATGACAATATAACATTGGAGACATGACCAAGTCTAATAATTGTCAAAAAATTAGCACACGAGGAGAAAATATTTATTTTTTATTTTAAAAAATACTTATTTTAAAGAGTTAAAGTATTTGTCTAAATTTTTAGAAGAAGAAAAAGAGTGAATAGTAACCTAAGTTGTCTTAGGAAGATAACATAATTTTTTCTCATAAGTAGTTTTGGAACCTTGTGAAGCACAAATTATTGCCTAATATTGACAAAAATATTTTAAAAATTGATTGGCAAGGCACAAATTATTACTACACAAAAATACTCTTTCAAAAAAATATTTCTAATAAAAACTACTTCATAAATAATTAAATATTAAAAATTTGATCAAATAAGCTATTAATTGCACATTCAAAAGATTTTTAAGGCAAAAAGGCATTATGGAAGAGTGGTTGATTATACATTAACTGAACTGTAGTGTAAGAAAACTCTTTCCATATTGAGAAAATATATCTGGAGATGAAAGGAACTTATCATAAAGTTTCATGGAGGAAATTGACATGTAAAGTGGTGGGGGTGGGGGCTACATTGTGAATTCTCAACAAACATATGGAGTAAGTTACTACAATGGTAGTAAATAAATAGCATGTGCGATTCAATATTTAAATTTTATGAATTATAATGGTCTCTTTTTTTTATCCATCTCTAAGAGTTGGCTTTCAATTTTTTTTTTTGCTTTTTTGGTGACTCGAAATCACAATTTTGAAATTGAAAGTGAAGAATGTTTATTATTCGAACAATTATCTCTTGTCAAAAGAGATAATGGTCAAAACACATTTGAAATGTCTTCTTCTTTTGCAAGTTTCGTATCCGAACTATCTGGTTCTTTTATTTCTACTTGAACTATATTCACCAACTCTTTACCAAAATAAAACTCGAAGCTAACTAGATCAAGTGTTTGAATGCAATCGTCAAAATTGCAGATGGCGATTTTTTATCCATTCCTAAGAGTTGACTTTCAACTTTTTTTGCTTTTTTGGTGACTCGAAGTCATAATCTTGGAATTGAAAGTGAAGAATGTTTATCATTCGAACAATTCTCTCTTGTCAAAAGAGATAATGGTTAAAGCACATCTAAAATGTCTTCTTTTTTTTTTTGCAAGTTTCATATTCAAATTATCTGGTGCTTGTATTTTCTACTTGAACTATATTCACCAACTATTTACCAAAATAAAACTCGAAGCTAATTAGATCAAGTGTTTGAATGCAATCGCCAAAAGACCTATGACAACTTAATTTGCCCATTAATTTTAAAAGGTGTTTTGATGAATAGTTTGTGATAGTTCATTTAGGAAACATAAATACCTAATAATTCAGATATGAAACCCGCAAAAAAAAATATTTTAAACATATTTTTTACCATTATTTTTTGAAAATTTTCTAATCAACTCCTTTAAATATCGGTGTGGTGTGTCATTTGACACCATTTTAAAACAAAAGACTGAGTGTACATCATGCACCATTTGATACTAATCAAGGTGTAGTTAGATAAATAATTGACGATAATTTAGATTGAAACACAAAAAAAAAAATCAAATTAAAAACTCGCGAAAAAAATGGTATTTCAAGTATTTTTTTTACCATTATCTCCGTAGTGCTATTTTTCAAAGCAATTCAACATTAGTTTTGCTTTGAGTTCTTGAAGATTGGATGAAAAATTTATAATTTCTTATATTATTCCTTATATTTTTTTTGCGTTACATACCTTGAATTCACACAATATAAAATTTGGATTCCTAAGGGTGTGTTTGGTACAGAGGAAATCATTTTCTGAAAAATATTTTTTAATTTGTCTATGTTTGATTGATTAAAATGTTTGAAAAATATTTTCTCTAAAAAAATAAGTTCTTAAAAAAAATGAAAAAAAACTACTTCTCTAATGAAAGTAAAAAAAATAAATTATATACCTGACATTTTAAATTTATTATCTCTCCCAAATAACTTATATATAATATATTGCTAGATAATATATAAATATTATATATTAGAGAATAATTTCTTCTCTCCTTCACGTGACTTTTAAATTCTACAATTTTCTAGTCTGACAAAAGTTTTGAATACCCACATTCAAACTCTTAGCACAATAAATTCCCCAACTATTAACAAATGCACTAGTTGTAACAAATGGGATGTTTGACCTTTTGAGGGGCAACTTAAAAGATATTTATGTTTTTGACACCAAATCACATATCCAAATATATATTTAATTTGCAAGTATTTATATGTTGATGTACTTCACATGGCATGTAGTGCCCCAAATTAAGGTATTTCACATGGCATGTGGTGCCCCAAATTAAGGTACTTCACATGGCATGTAGTGCCCCAAATTAAGGTACTTCACATGGCATGTGCCATGTAGTGCCCCAAATTAAGGCGGAATCGATAGTCTCCTAAAATTAGTCATCAATTTTCATTTAGACATCTCAATTATAACTAAGTTTTGTTTATTTAAGACACCTCAAGTAAGGTCTCGATGTATCATTTTGAAAACCTCAAGAAAAAATAATTATTATTTTTTTTAAAAAAAAACGCTCTTAGCGCTCAAAATGAATGCGGAACACGCAATGTGTCAAGTCAACAAAAAGTGTCAAAACGACACATCGAGACCTTACTTGAGGTTTCTAAAATGAATAACGCTTAGTTGAAATATCTAAGTGAAAGTTGGTGTCAACTTTAGGAGACTATCGATGAATTTCGCCCCAAATTAACTCATATATCCTCCTTTCAACATTAGTAACATATATTAATAATAATAGTCTAATCCTATTAAAAATAACGATTCAATCCTTTATAATCAAGTGATGGTGGAATGATCAATTCAAATCTTTCGGGCTTGGCTTTCTGCGAGACTTAATTTCATCTTTAATTAATTAGCTCATCTCTTCCCTCTCATGACACAATTTGATTAGACGTAAAATTTAAATATAAAATCATTTTTATTATAGTTGTTTTATCGTATAGCTTTGTTTTGTTTACTTCAATTAACAACTTACACATTACTAGGATACAAAATACTGTAAAATTTCAGCATTATAAAATTTTGGCGGTGCTGCTTGTTCTGATACCAGTTTTTAATATGTATCTATCTTTTAATTTTTGTTTTGCATATACATTATTTTGGACGCGTGGTGTTTAAAGTTAGATTTGATGTGTCAAAGTTTAGATTAAAATGTATGAAGTTTACATATGAGTGAAATTCAGACTAAAATGATTGGATTGTTGTTCCTGTATTTAATATAATAAAATAGAAATATTTTTAAAATGAAAAGTAAAGTTAGTATTCGAGTTTATAAAATTTACTGTGTGTTCTTAAGTAATTTAATCCTCTCACTGTACTTGAGGTTATCAATTATTTTATCTCAGAATAAAATAAATTAACTATTAAAGAAGTAGTGGTACCTCAAATTTCAATAATTTCAACGAAGTCAAAAGTCAACAATGAAATTACACAGAGATTCAGTTTTTTTGTGAGAAAATATATGCAAAAGAGGGAGAAATTTAATAGAAAAAAATTGAGGGAGAAATTTAATAGAAAAAATTGAGGGAGAAACCCCCTCTATTTATAGACAACAAAGGGTAATATGAAAATGTGTTAATTGTGCTTTATCGAAAAGTTCACAACCTTTTCGAAAAGGCACAACCTTTCGAAAAAGAGGCAACCTTTCTAAAAGGTTACAACCCTTCGGAAAAATCAGGATTTTTCAAAAAATACGACTTTTCAGAAAAGTCACACCTTTCGTAAAGGTCACAACCCTTCATTTTTCATTCACACCTTTAAAATCCAAAATTCCCCACATGAATGGGGAATGACTTTATTAAAATATATCCATGAAAAAATTGTGTGACTCATAAATAAGGATTAATAGCATCTGGATAAGTAGGTTTCCCTTTGAACTTCCCATAGTGAACATATATTGGATATATTCGGTCAATCGATAGATTTAATATCTTCAAATCGTCGAGCTTTTTTGTATACCTAGACAACATAAATCATACAATTAACCCTTTAACTATTTTTGGTTCTCATTATTTTGTTCGTTTCAACCATGAACACTTTCCGATTCATAAGTGCATAGAGAACTGGCCTTACCAAATTCTCCTTGAAACGACTTACACTTCACACTTACATAAGTGATTTCTAAATGTGTTATTCCGTATGTACTCCATTTGATATACCCTGTATCAAACTTAGAAATTATTAAAAGGTCCTAACGCCTTATCCACATTCCTGGGATAGTTGAATTCACACGATATACAGTTTGAATTCTTACATTAAATTATTTAGGGCCCTTTTAGCTATGATATGAAAATTATGATTTGATCAGATTGATTTGAAGTTGGACTTTTGATAACTTTCAATTATACTTTTCAAAAGAAATATAGACGATCAGTAGCAGTCTATTTATCCAACTTAGAGTCAGGATCGATCCCACAGGAAATAGGTTGAAACAAGTCTATTAGCAAGAACTTTTTAGTTGCGGGGGGCTTTGTTGTTTAATTTAGTAACACTTAACGGTGTTTTAGCAAAGTAACTAACAATTAAGTTGTGAACAATATGAGAATCTATCTAGGGTTGTGTTCCCCATGATGTTTAACTCAGAGACTAATCGTGTTAGTGGTAACGTTTCAATGCATTGCATGTAAAATATAACAAGTTATGTAACATCTAATTCACCTCCCGGTCCCTCTTAGATGCAGTTCATTCATCTCTTTCTGGCCTCAGAATGTATGTCGTACTAACCCTAGCTCTGGATCTCAGAGTACTATCCCCTCCCGGGCTCAAGTAACTTAGACGAAGTTTTGTTCCTCCAAATTAATGTTGTGATAATCTTTTCCTAATCACTACCTCTCTTCCGGGCAAGCAATGGATACCGGTAAGTTCCCAATGCATGCACTCATCAAGAAAGACTTATAACGAATAAAATTACAATACATGCAAGATAGATCACAATAATAACTTTACACGTTTACCTACTTCGTTATTTTGTCATGGTTCCCATAACCCTAATTGTGGACTTAGATACTCATAATTGTAAGTTAAAGAACAAGAATTTATGTAGAATTCATGAATCAATACCTACGCGAATGAAGAAGTAAACCTTGAATCACACACACAGACCACAAATTAAGAGTGAAAATCGAAATTGTATTTCAAAAATCAATCTCAAAAAGTAGTAGAATGTATCTTCAATGTGTTCTCAATAATAATCAAAATTATAATAACTGTGTAACCCTAAAAATATATTAAATTCTTGTACTTATAGAATTACAAAACCTAATTCTAAATCAACTAGAAAATCTGGGTCGGCGTATGTCACGATGTCTCTTCACAAACCGTGGAGTTATTCACGCTCCGTGGTGTGCAGTCGTGGTCCTCTCCTTTGAAAATGTGTTGCATGGATAACATCTTCATGGTCATCTTTCACGATCTATTTTGAAAACCACGGTCCGTGAACTATATCGTTGACATGTCCTTTAACTTTTTCTTTGAATTTTTGTGTCTTCTTCAAAGAAACTATTCATGATCCGTAGAGCTGTAAGCGACTCGTGATTGGGCTCGTGTAGTCTTCCTTTACACTTTCCTGGATTCAGTTTTAGCTCACTATCTATGGACATCTTTCACGGTTCATGCAAACCTCCACACCCCGTGAAGGGTATCGTGGAAATGCACTTTACACAATTTCTTCAACACAGTCTTCAGCGAGCTTTTCATGAGGTCCTACCTCGGGGCTTTCATTGGTCCACGTTCCTTGAAAGCTCGCGTGAACCCACACTTGGCCAATTTTTTCACAGTAAACTTGTCGATTAGTCCAAAAATCATGCGCGACTCCAATTTCCTGCAAAACAAATAAAACACACATCATATCTACTAAAACATGCTTGCAACACACACTAATCCACCGTTTTGAGCATCGAAAGTGTCATAAATACGCGACAAATCAACTATTGTTTGGATATATCATTTGAATTTCTTCAGTTGTATTTTCTTCCTTATATACATGAAAATCTTAGAAGTCATAAAAACTATCAAAAAAATTTCAATTCTTATACAATCTTACCAAATGAACAAATCATAGTTCAATAACAAGATATTGAAATATTTTAAGCCACTGCATCAATAAATCACATATCTACTTGTACCTTTTATAAATAAATGTTTACGATTACAATTTTTTAAATACATAATTTATAAAAATTCACTAGTCAATAGTAATAATAACCAGCTATTCTTTAATATAATCATTTCACAGGCTGTAATAACCAGTTCTGTTTCCGTGAGCTCGTTTGTTGGTATTTCTCAAATTTTTGATCTTGTTTTTGTTTTGTTTGGTCAATTTCTTGATTTTGTGTTATGTTTGCCTGTTCAAATTTCTTTTCATATTACGACATTATATTACTAACAAACTGTTTGTTAAAATGCCTCAGTGAGAAATCCTTTACCTGTAGGCTGTAGTTTGGTTTCCTGATTTCTTTACTGCTCTAATTTTTTTAGTACAACTTACATTTAGGGGGTTATATTCCATTTGATTTTTTTAGATCTGTTCTATCTTTTAACTCAATCCTACCTAGTTGCTTGCATTCAATATTTGTGAACTTTATGAATCTGCAGTAAGTTCTTTGATCATTGGAGTTTCGCCGCTTTGTTCTCTAGTTTTTCTTCTCCTTCTTCTTCTACAGATTGTTGTTTCCCTTTTCTCTTTGTTATTCCGGCATGATCCATCAACAACGACGATGAACCATCAGCAACGACAGCAAACTCTAGTGGTAAACGTCAGGTAACAACGTCGAAAGATCAGCGTAATCAAGTAACTCCGACGTAAACAGTACTCCGACGTGAACAGTACTACGACATGAACAGTGTTTTTCGACGGCAACCAGGTTCCTTTCAACTGGAGTTGGTACCTCCGGTTTCCATATCTTTCCATATCTATTCTTTGCTTATACAATTGTAGTTACAGTTGCGAACTTTAGACCTTTGAATAATTTATTAGTTCATATGCATTTTCATGGCTTTGGATAGTGATGGTAGACTAGGATCATGTTTTCGCTCGGGGACGGGAATGTGAATGAGGGTAAGAAAGGGTAAGTGGGTTAAAGGAGCATCTAGACTGAGAGTAGGCTGTTGGAACATTGGGACGTTAACGGAAAAATCCATAGAGCTAGTTAAGATACTAAGGAAGAGGAAGATTAATATAGCTTGTGTCTAAGAGACCAAATGGGTAGGTTCTAAAGCTAAGGAGGTAGACAGTTATAAGTTTTGGTTCTCTGGTAGATCGAAGTATAGGAATGGGGTAGGCATTTTAGTAAACAGTAATTTAAGGGATCAGGTGGTGGAGGTTAGGAGAGTCACTAATAGAATGATATCGATTAAGGTGGTCGTTGAAAGGATCACGTTGAACATTATTAGTGTTTATGCGCCGCAAGCGGGCTTAGGCGATGAGGATAAGAGGCATTTTTGGGAGGATTTGGACGAGTTAGTGGGAGGCATACTGCCTACTGAGAAGCTTTTTATAGGAGGGGATTTCAATGGGCACATCGAATCTTATATCAGGAGGGTATGATGATGTGCATAGAGACTTTGGCTTCGGGGACAGAAATGGAGGAGGAGTTTTACTTTTGGATTTCGCAAGAGCTTTTGGGTTGGTGATAGCCAATTCGAGTTTTTCAAAGAAGGAGGACCACTTGGTAACTTTTCGTAGTTTGGTGGCTAAGATTTAACTAGATTTTTTACTCCTTAGGAAGAATGATAAAGGTCTGTGCAAAAGACTGCAAGATCATTCCGATCGAACACCTTACGACCCGATATAAGCTCTTGGTAATGAATTTAGGGATCAAGATGACGAGGAAGAAGAGGATCGGGGATGACCAACCTAGGATCAGATAGGGGAGTTTGACCACGGCTAGTGCCCTGGAGATGGGAGAGGAGAGAAATTGAAGGATATGGGGGCCTGGAATAGTAGTGGGGATACGAACAGTATGTGGGATAGGATGGCTAGTTGTATTAGGGTCGTAGCAAGGGAAGTGTTAGGAGTCTCGACAGGTAGCCGTGGTCGGCATTGAGGGGACTGGTGGTGGAATGGAGAAGTGCAAGGGAAGGTGGAAGCAAAAAAGATGGCGTATGCAAAGTTGATAGAAAGCAAGGAGGTAGAAAAGTGGACGAATAGGGAACTTTATAAGATAGAGAGGAACGAGGCGAAGTCGGAGGTTTTGACGACAAAAAAGACAGCTTTTAAACGCCTTTATGCTGAACTAGAAAAGAAAGGCGGGGATAGGAAATTGTTCAAGCTAGCCAGGGTGCGAGAGCGAAGGGCATGCGATGTGGATCAAGTTAAGTGCATTAAGGACAAGTATGGAAAAGTATTGGTAGAGAAAACCCTCATTAAACAGAGATGGCAGTCATACTTCCAGAAACTCTTGAATGAAGAAAGGTATAGAGAGATTGTGTTGAGAGATTTGGAACATATAGGGAGGTGTCACGATTTTGGGTGTTGCAGGAGTATTACGATCGAAGAGGTTAAGGGTGTTGTGTGTAGGATGCGCTGGGGAAAAGCGAATGGACCTGACAAGATTCCTGGGGAATTTTGGAAATATGCGGGCTCGGTAGGTTTAGAGTAGATGACTAGGTTATTTAATGTCATATTTAAGATAACAACGATGCCCGAAGAATAGAGGTCGAGCGTAATGGTCCCTCTATACAAAAACAAAGGGGATATCCAGAGCTGCAACAACTATAGAGGTATCAAGCTTCTAAGCCATACTATGAAAGTGTGAAAAAGAGTGGTGGAGATGAGGGTGAGGAGAGGCCTGTCTATTTCAGAAAACCAGTTCGAATTTATGTCGGGACGCTCAACTACAGAAGCCATCCACCTTATGAGGAGACTGGTGGATCAATATAGGGAGAGGAAGAGGGACTTGCATATGGTATTCATCGACCTAGAAAAGGCTTACGATAAAGTTTTACGAGAGATACTATGGAGATGTTTGGAGGCTAAAGGTGTACCTGTGGCGTACATTAGGGTGATCAAGGACATTTATGAGGGTGCCAACACCAGAGTAAGGACAGTAGGAGGAGACTCAAAGCACTTCCCAGTTATGATGGGGTTACATCAAGGATCAGCTCTTAGTCCATATTTATTTGCCTTGGTGATGGATGGATTGACGCGACGAATTCAAGGTGAGGTGCCATGGTGTATGCTTTTCGCGGACGACATAGTCCTGATCGATGAGACTCGCAGCGGAGTTAATGCTAAGCTGGAAGATTAGAGACAAACCTTAGAGTCTAAAGGGTTTAAGCTGAGTAGGACCAAGACAGAGTACTTAGAGTGCAAGCTCAGTGAGATACCTCAGGAGGTTGGTGCGGAAGTTAGGCTTGGTAACTAGGCCATCCAAAAGAAAAGTAGTTTTAAGTACCTTGAGTCTATCATGCAAGGCAGCGGGGAGATTGACGATGGTGTCACACATCGTATTGGGGCAGGGTGGATGAAATGGAGGCTCGCTTCCGGTGTGCTATGTGACAAGAAGGTGCCACCACAACTTAAGGGCATGTTCTACAAAGTGGTGGTTAGATCGGCTATGTTATATGGGGCGGAGTGTTGGCCAGTTAAGGTCTATGACGTTCAAAAGATGAAAGTTGCCGAGATGAGAATGTTGAGATGGATGTGTGGGCATATCAGGAGCGACAGGATTAGAAATGGGGCTATTCAGGACAAAGTAGGAGTGGCCTCGGTGGAAGACAAGATGCGGGAAATGCAACTGAGATGGTTTGGGCATGTGAAGAGGAGAGACACAGATGCTCCAGTGTGGAGGTGTGAGAGGTTGGCCATAGATGGTTTCAGAAGAGGTAGGGATAGGCTGAAGAAATATTGGGAAGAGGTGATTAGATCGGATATGGCGCTCTTACAGCTTATCGAGGACATGACCTTAGATAGGAGGGTGTGGAGGACCCATATTAGGGTAGAAGGCTAGTACATAGTCTCGTCATTCTTCCGTATTAGTAGGCGCATTAGGACACTATAGTTTCATGTGCTCTGATTTCTGTTATTATCCATTACTTTCTGTACTTTGATTACTCTATTTTATCTGTGTCGTTCGTTATTTGCTTTTTCATATCGCTTTGAATTTTTCAGCCTTATCTGACCTCTTCTTATGCTTCTATTGAGCTGAGGGTCTCTCGAAAACAGTCGTTCTATCTTGGTAGGAGTAAGGTCTGCGTACACTTTATCCTCCCCAGACCCACGTTGTGGGATTTCACTGGGTTGTTGTTGTTGCTGTTGTTGTTGTATAATCATTTCACATAATACAACAATCTCTTCATGCCGAACATGAATGTGTTTTTTTTGTCACAAAATTTAAAATAATAAGATTTTTTTTACAAAAAATAAACTCACTAGTCAAGTTTTACATTAAAAATATTTAAATCATAATTTGAAATGTCAAATCATGTTGTATTTTAGAGAATTTGAAATCACGATCTCAAATCACATATCCAAACGTAATTTCTTATCATATGCTTAAACGCCTACTCTGTTCAACTCCAAACGCCTACTTAGTTTGAATCCATGCGATGGTTGTGCATAGCTCTGTTCATGTTCAAGTCCTGAGACATTCAATAGGATTGTTTTGAGTATTTCAAGTCACCTTATTGATTCCGCCAAATCCAATATCAAAGAAAAAGAAAAACTGTTAGCACAATAAATTCACCAACCAATAGTTGCAAAACAACTAATGCACTAGCTGCATGTTGCAACAAATGGGCTGTTTGACCTTTGCCCCTTGTTTACTTCGTCCGTTTAATCGATAAGACATTGTTTGATTTAGTACAAATATCTTTAAAAAATATTTATATGCATATAGATTATTTTATTAAAAATTTAAAAAATAATTAAAAATAAATTATTTTTAATTGTAAAAATATAATTTTTTTTTGAACTGACTAAAAATAATAATATTACATAAATTTAGACAGAAAATACCATTATGAACTATTATATCCCTAGAGCTCTCATTTAATTTGCTAATTTTTATATGTTTTGATGAATTCACATGACATGTAACCGTAAAATTAACTCACACATCATCCTTTCAACACTAGGAACAACATTAATAGTAAGAATTAGTGGTAAAAAGTTTATTTAATTTTTTTACGAATTTTATGTTTCAACTATTACTTATTTTGTTTTTAATCTTAACTTTCGTCATTAATGTATTAAAATATGCCTAGATTAATTATCAGTTGTTTTATTTTTCTATTCGAACTATCTTCATCCAATTGATTAGGTGTATTTTAATACATAGATAGTGATAATTGGGATAGGAAAATAGAAAAATTAACAGTAGAGCTAAGAAACTCGTCAAAAAGTAATAGTTCGGGTACATTTTTGACCTTCTCTAATAATAATGATAAAGTATGATTACATTTTATATTTTGGACATGCGATATAAAATCATGAATTTTGAAGTTGAAGTTTTGTTTGGACATGCAATTTGGATTTCTTAAGTTCTCATAAATATGAAAACCCCACAAGTTGTGAAAACTATAAAAAAAAATTAAATTTTTATACAATCTTAACAAATGAACAAATCATAGTTCAAAACAAGATATCGAAATATCCTAATGTCCCGCATTGATAAATCACATATCTTCGTGTTTCTTTTATAAATAAATGTATGTGATTATAAACTTTCAAATACACATAATTTCATAAAGATCTACTTGTCAACAATTGTAGTAACTAGTTATTTTTTAATACAATTTATTCACATAATAAGGACAAACTCTTTACATCAAGTATGAGTTTTTTTTTGTAAAATTTAAAATGATGAGTCTTCTTTTTTTACAAATCATAAATTTTTGAATCAAATTTTATATTTTTAAAAATAATTCAAGTCACGATTGAAATTTCAAATCATGATCTAAAATTACATAACACTGATTTAAAATTATAACTTTATGTCGTATGTCCAAACCAAGCTAATATTATAAGAGGTAAAAAAAAGTTGTTGGCATAATAAACTTTTGTATGTTTTGATATAAGTATTCATATTGACTTGCCTATGTAGGAGGTAGGTGGTGGGGATCAAGAGAAGTAAATATCGGTTCTGTGGCACACTCGAATCCTGTGACATAGTTGACTCAATACGAAGTTTCGGGGGGGGGGGGGGTGTTTGATCATGAAAATAAAATGATTATTTATTTAAAAATTTTAAAGTTAAAGTTAATGTTAAGTCATACTTTTTGCAATAAATCTCAAAAACTTGAATGTATTTTTGTTTTTTCAAAAATATGATATATAATTTAAATGAGAATATTTTATATTTTAAAAATTAGGATAAATTTGAAGAAGAAAAATTTAGAAAAGTGAAAACTATTATGAAAGTGGATTGTCCACTTAACATAATATTCTATATTAGTGGGGCCCACTCAAAGTGGGCAACTAACCCACTTGGTTTTCTTCTTCTTTGATGGCGCTATAATATGCCATCATTTTGGCACAAAAACATCCATCCGAAGAAACATAATTACATACTGCAAATTTGCAATCACTCTCTTCTGTTTTATTTTCCTTACTCTCTCCGTCTAATTAATTGTTAAGGTAGTATATTTATAACACGTTATTTGCAATCACTCTCTTCTATTTTATTTTCCTTACTCTCTCCGTCTAATTAATTGTTAAGGTAGTATATTTATAACACGTTATCAGCACGAGACTCCGGCTAATTTTTCAAGGTAACAAAAGTGGTAAGAGTTTTATTTAATTTTATTTTTATAAAATGACAAATATTTCCAAAATTGAATTTACTGCTCTTGATATCTCTGGAAAAGGCTACTCATCATGGGCACTTGATGCTGAAATTCATTTAGAATCAATGGGTCTGGCAGACACCATTAAAGATGACAATATGACATCCAATCAAGATCGTGCTAAAGTCATGATATTTCTCCGTCACCATCTTGACGAGGGGCTAAAATTACAATATCTTACATTAAAAGACCCCCTTAAATTGTGGAAAAAATTAAAAGAAAGATATGACCACCTGAAGTTGGTCGTGCTTCCACAAGCTCGTCATGATTGGCTAAATCTGAGATTAATGGATTTCAAAAATATAACTGAATATAATTCTGCTTTATTTAGAATTATAGCTCAGTTAAATTTATGCGGAGAAGAGATCACTGAGCAAGATAAACTTGAAAAGACATACTCCACATTTCCACCCGCGAATATGCTCCTGCAGCAGCAATATCGCGAAAAATAATTTAAAAAATATTCTAAATTACTTTCTTCTCTCTTAAGCCGAGGGTCTTTCGGAAACAGCCACCCTACCTTTTAAGGTGGGGGTTAGGTCTGCGTACACTCTACCCTCCCCAGACCCCACATGGTGGGATCACACTGGGTTCGTTGTTATTGTTGTTGTTGTATTCTAAATTACTTTCTCACCTTCTTATTGCTAAAAGACATAATGAACTATTAATGAAAAATCATGATAGTCGGCCAGTTGGTTCTTTGGCACTCCCTGAAGTGAATCAGGCAAATTCTAACCAACGAGAAAGAGGCAATGACCCTAGTCGTGGTCGTGGTCGTAGTCAAAGAAGAAATTTTAATCATGATGCTCAGTTGGCACCGAGAAATAACCAGCAATATAAAAGGCAGGATAAAAAGCCAGAAGCTTTACCGAAGAATAATTCAGTAACAATATGTCATAGATGTGGAGGTGTGGGGCACTGGTCGCGGATTTGCCGGTCGTCAAAACGTCTGGTTCAGCTATATCAGGCATCATTAAAAAGGGCAGAAAATAATCTAGAGACAAATTTTATCTCTGAAGATAATATTGAGCCTATGCATCTGGATGTAGCTGATTTCTTTAATTTTCCAGACGAAAATATGAATATTGACAGGACTAATAATATGTAAATATTTTTTTATCTGTATTAAATATGATGTTTGTATTTTTCTAATCAATGTAAATAAATAAAAATTTGTGTAATATACCATGTGTTAATACGTATTTTATTTCTTATTGAAGAAAATATGGAAATGCCTCAAATCTTGTTTGGATCAATGATAAATCACGAGGATATTTGTGTAATTGATAGTGGAACAACCCATGCTATATTTAAAGACGAGAAATATTTTTCTAATTTACTTAGAAGAAAAGCTAATGTTACTACAATTTCTGATAATTCAAAAATGATAAAAGGCTCCGGAAGATCTACTATAATTCTGCCTAAGGGGACAAAAATTGTTATAGAAGATGCACTATTTTCTTCTAAATCCCCAAGAAACTTGTTAAGTTTTAAAGATATCCGCAAAAATGGATATCATGTTGAGACATTAAATGAAATGAATATTGAATATCTTGGTATAACCAAGAGTGTCTCATGCCAGAAATATATTTTGGAAAAATTACCAACTCTGTCATCTGGCCTATATTATGCAAAAATTAGTGCAATTGAAGCAAATATGATCGTAAACCAGAAGTTTACTGATCCAAACATATTTGTGCTATGACATGATCGAATAGGTCATCCTGAATCAATAATGATGAAACGAATTCTTGAAAATTAAACTGGACATCCGTTAAAGAACCAGAAGATTCTTACAAATGATGAATTTTCATGTGCTGCTTGTTATCAAGGCAAATTAATTGCCAGACCATCGACCCTGAAGGTCGGCATCGAATCTCCTGAATTTTTAGAGCGTATACATGGGGATATGTGTGGCCCTATTCATCCACCTAGTGGGTTGTTTAGATATTTTATGGCTATAAAATGCCATCATTTTGGCACAAAAACATCCATCCGAAGAAACATAATTACATACTGCAAATTTGCAATCACTCTCTTCTGTTTTTATTTTCCTTACTCTCTCCGTCTAATTAATTGTTAAGGTAGTGTAACCTCGGGATAATCCACACTATTTTCTTAGCATCTAGAGGCAACTTAACATGAATTAGGTGATTTTTTCAACTTTTCCTACGTGTTAGCCTATGAATATTTTGGTGATATAACTTTCGGTCAATTTTATTCTATAAAACTTTTACATGACCCTCCATAAAGACCTAGGGGAACAATACGTCAAACTTCGACATGATCCATGTTATTTTCTTAGCATTTAGGGTCACTCAACAAGAATAACTCAATTTTCTCAGTTTTTGTATGTGTTAGCCCATAATTTTTTTGATGATATAGATTTCGATCAACTTTTTTGCAAAACTTTTACAGGACCCTTTGTAACGACCTAGGAAAAATTATGTGTAGCCTCCAGATGACTCACACCATTTTCTTAGCATTTAGGGGCACTCAATAGGAATTAGACAATTTTATCAGTTTTTCAGGTGTGTTAGCCCATAAATTTTTGGATGATATAGCTCTCGGTCAATTTTTTTGCAAAACCTTTATAAGACCCTTTACAACTTTCGGATAATTTTTTTTTCAAAACCTGTACAAGACTCTCTATAACCACCTAGGGAAACTATACATATAGCCTCGGGATGATCTATGCCATTACTTGGCACGGATCACTCAATAAAAATTAGGCGATTTTCTCAATTTTTCATTTGTGTTAGACCATGATTTTTTTGGTTATATAACTTTCGGTCAATCTTTTACAAAACCTTTATATGATCCTCTATAACGATCTGGAGGAATAGTACATGTAGCGTCTTCATGATCCACACCATTTTCATAGCATTTAGGGGTCACTCAACAGGAATAAGACAGTTTTTCAGTTTTTTATATGTATTAGCCCATTAATTTTTTGGTGATGTGGTATTCAGCATATTTTTTAAAATATCTTTACAGGACACTCCGTAACGACCTGAGGAACTATACATGTAACTCGAGATGATCCACACTATTTTTCTTAGAATTTAGGGTCCACTCAATAGGATTTAATCAATTTTTTCAAGTTTTCATGTGTGTAACCCATGAATTTTTTGGTGATATGGTTTTTGATCATTTTTTTAAAAGCCTTCATAGGACCCTCCATAATGACTTAGGGGAATATGTAACGACCATTTAGATCGTTTTGAGTACTAGGACTTTTTATTTCATAAAAAACTCACCCCATAAATTTTTAATGGGTATTGTAATGACCCATTAGGTCGTTTTGAGTATTAGGAATTTTTAGTTCATAAAAGACTCATCCCGTGATTTTTTAATTGGGTATTTTGGATTTTTTGATAATTACAGTTATTTAGTTGAGGGGAAAACTTAGGTAACTTATTTAATTAGTGGGTTAAAGTGTTAATTTAATTAATATTCTATACAAATTATTAATGGAAAAGGATAGGATTTATAAATTTTTATACATAATTCGTTTGAGAAAAAAAAAGAAGAGAAGAGCGACGACGGACAGAACACAGAAGCTAGGGGAAAAAATTACGGAGGAAGAAAGAAAAAAAAGGGGGAAAGAAAAATAAAGGAGAAGAGAAAAATAAGGAGTTTCATTCCAAAACGTCAAGGTAATTATTCTCATCCTTTCCATTAAATTTTTATGTGATTATGAACATATTGTTTTAGGGTATATTGGTGGAGAAATAACGCTGAAATAAGAAAATATGACCCTAGGGTTCTTCACATAAAATCTTGATTTTGGGGTCGAATAACGATCCGTTTTACCATAAATTTGACATATGAGTTTATTTTATCATGAGTGAACATAATCGAAAAGAAAATTTCAGATTTGACTTCAATCACTCGGGATGACTTTTTGATCCAATTTTTGATCTGAAAATAAATATAGCAATATGGGTGTCATTGGATTCATATTCTTATGAAGATTATGTATTTGAACAAATTTTGATCATTCGGAAGCATTACGAAAGGCTCAAGTTTTAAAGTGATTATTTAATTTAATTGAGGTTTAACCCTAGTTTTGAAATTCAAAAAAATATAGGAGTTGACATGTTAAGTGACATCAAAATTAGGAACGTGTTTATAGAATTGGGTAAGTTATTGGGTCTAGGTTAAACATATATATAATATTGGTGTTTACGGATTAGTTTACTTATAAATATTATATATTTGATAGATTGAAATTGTTCTGAGGCATTGAAGAAAGGAAAGACATTGGTTGATTAGCTTATTTTACTTCGGTTCTTCGATTGAGGTAGGTTATGGTTTTATTCTATATCATAGATAGTCTCTTAATAGTGATTTATATTTATTGAGTAACGTGTGAAGTTTACTACGCATTTAATTATTGTGGTTTGGATGGTTGATATGTTGTTATGATTGGTCTGAAATCCCGAGACCGTAAAATCCATAATCTTGAACTTGCCCTATAAAAAATGGTGCCTTGAATAAAGAAGGCTTGATGAAACATTGTTAATGAAGTGGAATGTAATCATGAAAATTGATAAATTAATTATATTTGGATCGGGTGTCAAATTCCGATATGATATATTTGGATCATGTGTCACGTTCCGACATGATATATTTGGATCGGTGTCACATTCCGATACAGTATATTTGGATCGGGTATCACGTTCCAGCACGGTAATATTAAAGAAAAACAAATCAAAATGACTTAATACTACCCAATCTCCAAAACTCATTTTTCAAAAGAGTGTGATGTGGAGGCTTGAGTCCTCATGTGTGATCTTGATATTGTTGAATGGTTATGTAATTGTTCATTGGTTGCCACCTGTTAAGTGTTATTGTTGATTTTCCGCTATTACTTTATGCATATTGATTTCTATTTTGAGTCGGCCGATGATACCTACTCAGTACATATTGTCCTGTACTGATCCCTACTTGTATCTTTTCTTATTTTATTTTGTGGAGTGCAGCGAGTGTTTCACCGACTTTGACTCGACCTCAGCTCTAGTCAATCTCCAGTTAATAAGATTTCAGGGTGAGTTATCCTTCTAGCTGACGATGCAATCTCTTGTCATGGCATGGTGTCCTTAGTTTTCGGACACACTATGTTAATTGTTTATTCTGGTGCTGATATTTTCGAGATTTAGTTTTAGAATTTAGATGTCCTTCATGTGATGACTTTCAAGTTTTGGGAAAAACGTATTTATTTGAGCTTTCGCGTTATTGTCATATTTAGTAGTTGGGGTTTGTATCGTTGGTTCTCCCACTTAGGAGGTTAAGTGTGGGTGCCACTCACGGCCCATTTTGGGTCGTGACAGGTATTTTGAACTATTCGATAACTATGATTATTTAGTTGAGGATTGAATTTAAATAACTAATTTAATTGGTAGGCTAAAGTGATAATTTATTTAATATCCTATACCTTTTGTTTTATATTTATTAAAATAAGTAGTAGGATTTATTACTTTTATTACATAATTATCTTAGAAAAAGAACAGAGAGGAGGAAATTAGGTTAAGGAGATTCTGGTGGTACATCAACCGCAAAACGAATACCAATTTTCTTCAGGTAAACATCCCACGCCCAATTCTCCTATTACGAATATAGATAGTCATATATTACTTGTTATTGTTATTATATAATTGGAAGGAGAGAATGAAGTGGAAGGAAAAAGGTGTACGTTGTAGATATTATTAAGTGGAGTTGCTGTGTTGTTCATGTTTTTGTTGGACTTGGTGGGGGCCAAGCATTTAATTCTCCCTGGGCAATTCTTGGCATATATTAGTAATTAGGATATAGTGAAATTATTATGGATAGAAAAGATAAGATGCTACCTAGTAAAATTTAGGCATATAGGTGAGTGTATAGGGAAATTTTGGTGGGTTAATTAAGTGTGTTCGTGGTTTAAGTACTGTTTTGTGTAGTTAAGTCCTACTTATCACATTATAATTTAAGTTTTGAGATATTAAGATATGTAATTAAATAATAGGTGTGGTTCTAGACTAGACATATAATATTAGTGTCTACGGATTCATTGCTTATGAATATTGTATACTTTATAGATTGAAAACGTGAGGCATTGAAGAAAGGGACGACATTGGTGAATTAGCTTGCTTGACTTCGGTTGTTCAGTTGAGGTAGATTATGGTTTATTCTATATCATAGATAGACTCTTAATAATGATTGATAGTCATTGAGTAATGTGTGAAGTTTACTATGCATTTAATTGTTGTGGTTTGGATGGTTGATATGTTGTTGTGATTGGTCTGAGATCCCAAGACCGTGAAATCTATAATCTTAAAATTGCCTTATCAAAAAAATAATGCCTTGAATAAAGAAGGCTTGATAAAATATTGATAATGAAGTGGAACATAATAATAAAGAATGATAAATTAATTATATTTGGATCGGGTGTCACGAGCTGACAAGATATATTTGGATTGGGTGTCACGTTATGGTACGGTAATATTAAAAGAAAATAAATTTAAATGACTTAATGCTACCCAATCTCTAATAACTCATTTTCCAAAAGAGCGTGATGTGGAGCCCTGAGTCCTCATGTGTGATATTGATATTGTTGACTGGTTATGAAATTGTTCATTGTGTTGTCACTTAATCTTGATCTTGTTGGTTGCCACCTGTCAAGTGCTATGGTTGATTTTCTGCTACTACTTTATGCATATTGATTTCTATTTCGAGTCGGCCGATGATATTTACTCAGTATATGTTGTCATGTACTGACCCCTACTTGTATTTTTCTTTGTTTTATTTTGTGAAGTGCAGCGAGTGTTTCACCGAGTTCGACTCGACCTCAGCTCTAGTCAATCTCCATTTCATAAGATTTCAGGGTGAGCTATCTTTCTAGCTCGTGATGGATTCTCTCGGTCATGGCATGGTGTCCTTAGTTTTCAGAAACATTTTGTTATTTATTTATTCTGGTGTTTGACATTTTTAGACTTAGTTTTAGAATTTAGATCTCCCAATGTGATGACTTTCAGATTTTGGGGAACGTTATGTAACAGATTTTAGTGGTTTTTGTTATTTATGACTTTAATAAGATTGAACTTCCGCATTATTGTCGTGGTTTATAAGTTGAATCGTTAATGTAGGTTGGGGGTTTGTATCGTTGGTTCTTCCACCTAGGAGGTTAAGTGTGGGTGTCACTCATAGCCCCATTTGGGTCATGACTGAATAATACTTGCAACCTCGATATGATTCACTCCATTTTCTTAGTATTTATGGGTCATTCAACAGAAATTAGGCTATATTAAATATAAATAGCTACAGTTTACCTTTATTAAATTATATAGATACAGTTAAATATTAAACAACAAAGTTAGTTATACATAAATAATTTTTTAAAAATTTTATACACAATTAAACAAATATTTAATATCCAAAAGCGATAAATGCACTACTAATCAATTACCGCACTACTAGACACTCCGTAAAGACCTGGAAAATAGTACGTGTAGCCTCGGGATGATTCATATCATTTTCTTTGCATTTAGGGTCACTTAACAAAAATTAGGGAATTTTTTTAATTTTTCGTGTGTGTTAGACCATAATTTTTTTGTAATATGGCTTTGATCAAATTTTTTGCAAAACCTTTGTTGGACCCTCCATAACTACATGGGAATTCAACACGTATAGCCTTGACTTGATCCACGCTATTTTCTTAGCATTTATGGATCATTCGACAGAAATTAGACGATTTTATCAATTATTCAAGTGTGTTAACCATGAATTTTTTTGTGATATAACTTTCGGTAAAACAATTTGAAAAACCTTTACATTACCCTCCATAATGATCCGGAGGAATATAGTATGTATAGCCTTAGGAAGGTCCACACCTTTTTCTTATCATTTAGAGGCCACTCAAGGCGATTTTCTCAATGTTTATGTGTGTTAGCCGCCCTTAAATATTTTGGTGATATGACTTTCGGTCATTGTTTTTTTTTGCAAAACCTTTACAGGACAATCTGTAACTATCTGAAAAAATAGTATGTGTAGTATCGGCATGATTCACGCTATTTTCTTAGCATTTATAGATCCTCATCACGAATTAGGCATTTTCTTAGTTTTTCGTGTGTTTTGCCCATTAATTATTTGGTGATATGACTTTTGAATAATTTTCTTATAAAATCTTTACAGGACCCTTCGTAACGACCTGGAGGAACAATACATGTAACCCCGGATGGATCACGTAATTTTCTTAGCATTTAGAGGCTACACAATAGGAATTAGGCAATTTTTTCAGTTTTTCACGTATGTTAGCCCATAAATTTTTTGGTGCTATAACTTTCGGGTAATTTTAAAAAAAAAAACATTTATAGGACCCTCCCTAACGACCTGGGAACAACACATTTAGCCTCTGCATGATCCACGCTATTTTCTTAGCATTTAGGGGTCACTCAACAGGAATTAGGCAATTTTTTCAGTTTTTTATGTGCTAGCGCATGAATTTTTGATGATATAAATTTCAGTTATTTTTTTGTAAAACTTTTACGACCCTCTATAACGATCTGAGGGATTAGTTGGTGTAGCCTCGTGATGATCCACGTCATTTTTTTAGTATTTAGGGGCCACTCAACAGAATTATGCAATTTTCTCAATTTTTTATATGTATTGTTGTTGTTGTTACCATCATCATCATCATCATCATCATCATCGTTGTCATCTTCATCGTCATCGTCATTGTCATCGTCATCGTCATCGTTATCGTCATCATTATTATTCTTATTATTGTTATTCTTCTTATTGTTATTATTCTTATTATTGTTATTCTTCTTATTGTTATTATTCTTATTATTGTTATTCTTCTTATTGTTATTATTCTTATTATCGTTATTATTGTTATTTTTATTATTATTTTTATTGTTATTATTGTTATTGTTCTTATTGTTATTGTTATTGTTATTATTGTTATTATTATTATTGTTATTATTATTGTTGTTGTTATTATAATTATTATTATAATAATTATTATCATCATCGTCGTCGTCATCTTCATCGTCATCGTCATCGTCATCGTCATCGTTATCGTCATCGTCATCATTATTGTTATTGTTATTGTTATTATTCTTATTGTTATTATTCTTATTATTGTTATTCTTCTTATTGTTATTATTCTTATTATTGTTATTATTGTTATTGTTAATATTATTTTTATTGTTATTGTTATTGTTCTTATTGTTATTATTATTGTTTTTATTGTTATTGTTATTATTATTATTGTTATTATTATTATTTTTATTATTATTGTTGTTGTTATTATAATTATTATTATAATTATAATAATTATTATTATTATAATTATTATTATTATTATTATTATAATAATTATTATTATTATTATAATAGTAATTATTATTATTATTATTATTATTATTATTATTGTTATTGTTATTGTTGTTGTTGTTGTTGTTGTTGTTGTTGTTGTTATAGTTGTTATTATTGTTATTGTTATTATTATTATTTTTATTATTATTATTGTTATTGTTATTGTTATTATTATTGTTGTTGTTATTATTATTGTTGTTATTATTATTATTGTTATTGTTATTATTCTTCTTCTTCTTATTGTTATTATTATTATTATTATTGTTATTATTATTGTTCTTGTTATTATTATTCTTATTCTTATTGTTATTATTATTATTATTATTATTATTGTTATTGTTATTATTATTTTTATTATTATTATTATTATTATTATTATTGTTATTGTTATTATTATTTTTATTGTTATTATTGTTATTGTTATTGTTATTATTATTATTATTATTATTGTTATTATTGTTATTATTGTTATTGTTATTGTTGTTATTGTTATTATTGTTATTATTGTTATTATTATTGCTATTGTTATTATTATTATTATTATTATTATTATTATTATTATTATTATTGTTGTTGTTGTTGTTGTTGTTGTTGTTGTTATTATTATTGTTGTTATTATTCTTATTGTTATTGTTATTGTTATTACTTATAATGATAAAATAATATTTATATCAAAATGACAAATCCATATAGTATCTATATACCTATTGGAATAACTTATAAAGATTATAAAATAGAATATTTTGCTGCATATATAGATAATGGATCGGAAAAATGTTGTTGTAGATCAGAAATATTTCAAAGAATATCATCAAGATTTACCTATTACTAAAGGAATAGATATATCAAATAATATAATAACAATGTCTAGAGATATTGCTCAACCGATTATATTACTAGGATATTTTTTAATAAAATGTCCCCCATTTTATTTCTATAATATTGGACAAGATGTATTGTTAGAAATAACTTTCTAGAAATGTTTCATGGCGTACTATACGATAGAGTTCTATTCCAAATAAAGTTTAAGACTCCTTGTTATCATACGATTGTAGTAAAACGTTTTAAAATTGGCTGTTCAAAAAGATTACCTATTCAATTTAAATCTCGCACAGCCCAGCGTGATGGTATAGGATATCAGAACAAACCGATTTTTCCAAAAAGCACTTCCTTGCTAAAATATGATACTGATTGGGACAATCCTCGAGAAATAAATCAACGATATCCTTTGCTCGAATATTAGATAACTTTCTATAAATTAGAAGAAAATATAGATATAATTAGACAAAAATTAGAACAATGTTAATCTGAAAATCTCTTAGAATTTTGGGATAAAAATAGGATAGAAGCCAAGCTAGAAATGAAAGATAAAGATAAAGTTATTAGAGTAAAACCAATGAGATACAGTTCTGAAGACCAAAAAGAATTTCAAAAACAGATTAAAGAATTATTAAGTCTTAAAATAATAAGACCTAGTAACTCTCTTCATAGTTCTCCAGCCTTCATGGTTAGAAACCATGTAGAGATAGTACAAAATAAACCAAGAATGGTCATTAATTATAAAAAATTAAATGATAATACCATATTTGATGGATATTTCTTACCCATAAAGAAAGTTTAATTAATAGAACTACCAACAGAAAGATATTTTCCAAGTTTGACTGTAAAAGTGGATTCTGACAGATAAAAATGAATAAAGATAGCATTCAATATACTGCCTTTTCAACCCCACAGGGACAGTATGAATGGTTAGTCATGCCATTTGGATTAGAAAATGCACCACAGATATTCCAAGGAAAGATGGATAATATCTTTAAAGATTATGACTATATATTTATCTATTTCGATGATATTTTAGTTCTATCTGATAGTTTTGAAGAACACTTGACACATCTAAAAATGAGATAGAAATTTTAGGAATGATAATTGACGGAAATGGTATAAAACTACAAACTCATATACTAGAAAAGATATTTGTCTTTCCAGATAGATTAGTTGATAAAAAGCAAGTACAAAACTTTTTAGTAATACTTAACTATGCTTCAGATTATATTCAGAATTTGGCAGAATTAAGAAGGCCATTTCAAGAGTTATTAAAAAAGGATAAAAGTTTTGAGTTTAATGAAGTTTTAATGAAAAAAGTAAAAGATATCAAATCTATTTGTCAAATTCTACCTGCGACCTCTACCATGATCTCTCGTCACTAACCCCCTCTAGCTACAACCCTAATGGCTGGCTCAGGCGATGCTATTGTTTTAGTTCTGAACATTTGCGAAAATAGAGTGAAGAAGGTCAGATACCAATTTGTATCACCTAGATACCAATTGGATTCAACTAATAGCATGAAAGAAAGAAGGAATAGAGTTTTCCTAAAGTTCTGTAGCCTCTCAAAGAAAAGTAAAGGCGTCCCCGTACCATTCCGCAAGACTCTACTAGACCTATCCTTGTATGATGAGATCACCGAACCTAAAGCTCTGATACCAAGTTTGTCACGACCCAAAATGGGTCATGAGTGGCACCCACACTTAGGGCTGTTCACAGTTTTGGTTAAAACCAAAACCAAACCGAAAATTTAACCAAACCGAATAAAAAAACCGACATTCAGTTTGGTTTGGTTTGGTTTGGTTTTAAATTTGAATAACCGATAATATTTGATTTGGTTATGGTTATAGAAAAAAATAACCGAATAAATAACCGAACCAAACCGATAATTATATACTTAAAATTTATAATTATTTATATGTATAATATTAGTTTTTCATAAATAATTAAAGATATTTTATACGTTTTAATTATTAATTTAATATTAATATACTTATTTTTAAGGCCCAACAATCCAAACCCAACTCTCAAGCCCAATTATAAATTCAAATAAACACTAAACAACGGTCCAAGTCCAACAATCCAAGCCCATTAGCCCAACTCTAAAGCCCAATTCTAAATCCTAAATTTCTAATAAGCACTAAGCACTTGAGCAGCAGGCAGCAACATAAAGTAAAAGTTAAAACTTTAAAACCCTAATATCTGTTTTCTTTTTACATTTTTGTTCCTCTCACGTTGGTTTCTCACAAAGTCACAGACTCACAGTCATAGAGTAACAGTGAAGGCTCAAGAGCAACCTCAACTGCTCAACCCCAAGTATAAGATTGTCAAATTTTGAGAAGGTTTGTAAGGAGTTTTTCAAATTTTAAATTAATTTTAAGTTGTTTTCTTTTTTTTTCCGAATGTTTAAGTTGTTTCATTTTCTGTTTTGAACCTCTGTGAGTCGTGAGGAAAAAAGAGCTTCATAAGAATTTGAAGAATGTAGAGATAGAATTTTGAATTATCTCGGCTAGTCATAAACCGAATAACCGAATCAAACCGACCCAAACCGACAATAACCAAACCCGTGGTTATTATTTTACTTGGTTTGGTTATGGTTTTAGACATTTAATAACCGATTAAATTGGTTTGGTTATGGTTTTAATCAATAACCGACCCAAACCGAACCATGAACACCCCTACCCACACTTAACCTCCTAGGTGGGAGAACCAACGATACAAACCCCAACTAATAAATATAACAATAACGCGGAAGCTCAAATAAATACGTTTTCCCCAAAACCTGAAAGTCATCACATAAAGGACATCTAAATTCTAAAACTAAGTTTCGAATTATCAAACACTAAATAAATAAATAACATAACGTGTCCAAAAACTAAGGACATCATGCCATGACAAGAGATTCCATCGCCAGCTAGAAGGATAGCTCACCCTGAAATTTTATGAACTGGAGACTGACTAGAGTTGAGGTCGAGTCGAAGTCGGTGAAACACTCGCTGCACTCCAAAAAATAAAATAAGAAAAGATACAAGTAGGGGTTAGTACAGGACAACATGTACTGAGTAGGTATCATCAGCCGACTCAAAATAGGAATCAATATGCAATAAGTAATTACGAAAAATCAACCCTAGCACTTAACATTTGGCAACCAACAAGATCAAGATCAAGTGACAACACAATGAATAATCGCATAAAAATTTAATGGAAAAGATGAGAATAATTACCTTGACGATTTGGAATGAAACTCCTTATTTTTCTCTTCTCCTTTATTTTTCTTTTCTCCTTTCTTTTCTTTCTTCCTCCGTATTTTTTTCCCCAGTTTCTGCGTTTGTTTTCGTCGTTATGCCGACGTTACATCTGATGGCTTAATGCCATCAGATTTTATATTTATATATATATTCTTTTATTATTATTTATTTTCTTCTTTTTCTTTTTTACTCAATTATATATCAAAATTAATAAACCCTATTCTTTTTTTTAATAATTGGTATAGAGTGTTACATAAATTATTAACTTAGCCTACTAATTAAATTAGTTATTTAAATTTACCCTCAACTAAATAACTATGGTTATCGAATAGTCCAAAGTACTCATAAAAAAATACGGAATGAGTCTTTAATGAAATAAAAAGTTCTATTTCTCAAAATGACATAATGGATCGTTACAACTACCTAAATGATTTACTCTTAGAATTGATAATACACAGGCAAAAGCCTTTATTCACAATAATCTTCCTTTTAAATCGGAATATAAAAGATTTATTAGATGGCAAATGTTGTTATCTGAATATTTTTTTGATATTGAAATTATTCAATCTGATAAAAATATTGCAGTAGATTTTCTCACGAGAGATGAACAATAATATTAAGCAATAGCTGATAACACATCTGGAAGATATTAATAAATGCTTTGATGATATTCAAACTTCAGTCTCCGATATTATCGAAATTGCTAATTTCGATCAAAAATGGTGTTGATCCATCAATTTCAGTAAAATCGAGTGTGATTAGGTATATCGAGTTAATAGCTCCAAAATCATACCAATAACGAATCTCCTGTAGAGAGGAATCTTGCAAATAATTGATTCGGGGATAAATTCCTTCAAACTCGACATATGTGGTGTGAGTGTTTTTGAGAAAAAATAAATCTCTCATTATCATTTCTTGACTTTCAGTTGTAGGCTATAGTGCGTTTAGTATTTCTTCTATCGAAATTCCTTTTACAGGCCTTTGAGGCCTAAATGACATTTGCTCATATTTATCATTTGTTGTGGTTGTAGTACAGACGTAGTATCAGATTTTTTGATTTTGATCAAACTGTTGATCATATCGTAATTGTCATTGTATTGTCCAACTTTGGATGTTATCTTTGCACATATACAAGGGTTTAAGTTGTAATTCTAAGTTTAATGGCGTATCTTCTATTTCTTGTATCTGTGTTATACTAGGCATTTGTATCTGACTGATTTCTTCAAATAGATGGGGATAATCTATTGTATCTTTTATGGAAAAGCAATCTGAATGATGTGTATTTGAAATAGCATATGATATTATATATGTTATCGAATAGGGTCTATTGTATTTGTGAAAGAAATCTTTTCTTTTAAAATCTTGTATTAAGCTTAGTGTTTTATCAAAGTCTTTATCTAGGAGATGGTATGAAATCCTAGGATAAATATTAAATCTTATCTTTCTGTATTGTAAATTTCCTCGTAGTATTCCTAAGCAGGCTTCTTTCCTGTTTATTATTCTATTATCTATAATAGCTAAATCTATTGGGGATCTAATCCTTCTCTAAAGGTGGATTTTATTATTATCTGGATTGCTCCTATATGTATCCATCCTAGAGTATTTCTTATTTCAGTTTTTATTTTTTGTAATTTATCTCGAATATCTTTTTTGGATAATAAAGGTATCATTACTTTATTAGAAGTAACAGAAACTTCTAGAGCTCTTTCTGGTATATTTAATCCATAAAATAAATGGTGTTTTCTTTTTCCAGTATATTTACGTCAAATCCTGAGTAATTAGTTAAAGAAAACTTTTTTTATATTCTCCAGTTTGTTCTATCGTTTCTTCTATTATATCTTGAATAGTTTCTATTTCATTATTCATCTTGTATGTCTTCTTCTGTCGAATAATAATAATTCGTATCAGTTAATATAAAAATTGTATCGTCTGATTCAACTTCTTCAAAATTATTTATTTGTATAAATTCTTCTAGATTTATCATTTCTTCAGTATCTTCATCATATTTATATTTTCTTATTATTATTGGCAATTTTTTTGGGTATCTATTGGCATAGTGTCCTATCTCTTTATAATAATAATATCTGCATTCTTTTGGATATTTTCTTTTATTGTTCCTTTTGTAAAAAGATTTTTGATATCGAGTATATCCTTTCTTTTTATAATATCTGGTTTTTCTCTTTTTAAAATATTTTTTCTTAAAGCGTATCTTCTTTTTATATTTTCTTTTAATCTTTTTGTAGTAATAAGGACTTTCACATCCAATCATTAGTGGCATTTTTGGATTATCACAGCATAAGCTTATTTTCTTTCTTAATCCTTTAGTTGTTTTTGCTAGTATGACATCTGCACACCATGTACTAAGTTTATCTTTTAAATGAGTTATTCTTTTTCCTAAAGTATCTGTTTTTCCTGGATTATACATATCTATTAGTTTTTTGCCCCAAAGGTCTGGAATCTTAGTAAAAAATATCGGTAAATACATTTCTATATATTTTACTCTATTATACACATAATAATAATAATCTTGAAAAACACATATATATTTATCTATTTCACACATGTCACATAGTTGTAATCGTAATAAAATAATTTCATATTTCTTGATCGTTGCAGGGTCTTTTAAGAAATTACCTTCTCCGGCAAATTCTAATTTTATAACTTCTGTAGCCCTTGTAACTAGGTTAGCGATATTATCATCCGTTCCGAAAATATCAATTTTAGTGGCTTCATTTAGATTTTGCCAAAATCTTAATACACTGTTTAATAGACTTCTTTCTATAAAGTGTTTTGTCGTATCATAATCCATTTTATTTACTGTAACTATTATCCTTAAAGAGGTTTTCCATTTATCTATAGTTTCTTCAATATTATTAATGCAATCTAAATCTAGGTATATTTCAAATGGATTAATTGCTTCGCTTTTCATTGATCCTATTGGTGTATGAGTATCTTTTTCTCTTAGAGCAACATTTATACCTGCATAAGCCCTAGAGGATTTATTAAAATTTTGTCTAGTTTCAGCCTAAGTGTGAAGTTCGGTAATGTTAGGATTAAAATCTATGTCTTCTAGTTTGTTAACATCCATTTTTAGGTTTATCATGTCACCTTCGTCTTTTAACTGGGTGTTTTTCTGATTCTGAGCTTACTATTTTAGATTATTTCCTCCGTATCCCTCTGGTATTTTTATGTTGGCAATATGAGATCCTATAGTTCCTATGGTTTTAACTACAGGTTCTTCATCAATCTTTATTTCTTTTTGTGTTAACATATCTTTTAAATTTTGGATTTCTTTAATTATTAGATTTCCAAAATAAATTATCGTTCTTTGTATTTCATATAGATCTTGTTCTATTTTTAAAGGATCTTCTTCATTTGATAATTTATAATGAGGTTTGTTGTCCATTTTATCCGAAATTGGTTGCCTATTTTTTAAAGTAATAATTTTTTAATAATTTTAGATTATCTTTTTCTGCTATTATCTCGTTATCATTAGAGACTAGTATTTTCTGTATTCTTCTTATCTGTTCGATATTAGTAAGGTCTATTCTCTTTAAATATCGCTTATATGATTGATCTTTCATTTTAGCGAATTTTAAATTCTTTCAAAAAGTTCAATATAATCGATAGTTTAATCTAATATCTGAAAAAGATGGTAATTTTTTCATTATCCTATACTAGAAGGATGTGTATCAATTTTATTTTTAATGAATTTTATATTTGTGGTTAGTCCTTCTATTACTATATCATAGTCAGATAATATCTTTTCTGTTCTAATTATAGCTTTCCTATCGATATTATCCTTTTGGAGTATGAGTAATAATTTTTAACATTTTTTTTATCTTTTTGGCTATTTTGTACATGTCGTCTAAATTTTCAAAGTATGAAATTATCTATTCTTATGTCATTGAAAGAGGGTTGCTTTTTCGTTATTCTATATCTATATCATTAAAAATTTTATCATATCTTAGTGCTTCAGTTATTCTGTCAAATTTAGATTCATTATTTTCTTGTCTAATTTTGATATCTAAAGTTGACCTATTTTATGTAATATCTACTTCTATGTCTTTAACATCTATCATGGCTCTGATACCAACCGGGGGAGGGGGTCTAAAAAATTGTTGGTTCGATAAATCAATAATCTGAGTAGGTATATTCTCATATCTAACAACAAAATCATCTTGTTTAACAAGCAGTATCAAACCTCCTGAAGGAAAATATGTTATGTCTAATATCAGCATAATATTAACAATAGAATAATTTTCTAGAGCAACCCAGCATTATAACAGTATAATATCTTAACTTAAGTAAAAAGATATGGGTCCAACACGCTTCCATACCTTATCCCGCTTTAATCAATATTATTCCGGGTATTCGTCGAGACTTTTAACGGATATTTCAATCCCAACCTGTTTTCAGATAACTTTCCTGACGCTCCTTCAGAATAACTCAGCACAGTCTAGATTCGTTTCCTACTTCTAGGCGTAAGGGTGATATGGAAGGGGAGACTGTTCTTTTTATAATAAAAAAAAGAGATTATAACAGAAATAATAAAATTTTGCTCTAGAAAAATACTCACAAACTTATATTTTATTCATAAGGGGGTATTTTACAAAGGAAGAAGGATTTCGATGGGTTTTCTCCTCCAAACTTACATACTGCCTCTATTTATAAATAGAGGAACCGGGTGTCTAACATACATTTAAACATTTTTAAGAAACTGAAAATGACCTGAAAGCGACTTATGTTACATAATTAAAAGAAAACAAAATAGTGGGACCCTGTATTTTTATATAATTACAAAAAGACAAAAGGGTCACTATTAGTCCTTTTCTTTTCTTATCTTCTGCGTTCTTCTTTTCTTCTTTTTTCTTCTGCCTTATCCTTTTCTTTAATCTTTTCAGCAGTTATTGTTATTATTATTTTTGTTATTATTGTTATTGTTATTGCTATTATTGTTATTGTTATTATTGTTATTATTATTATTATTGTTATTGTTATTGTTATTATTATTATTATTGTTATTATTTGTAATGACCCGTTAGGTAATTTTGAGAACGAGTCCTCCTTCTTTCATAGAATACCCTTTTCGTAAATTTAAGTTGAAAATTTTGGACCTTTCGGTAACGTTGGTTAATTAGTTGAGGGATAATTTTAGAGAATTAATTTAATTAATGGGCAAAAGTGTTAATTTATTTAATACCCTACACCACTTTTCTTATATTTATTAAAATAGGTTAGTAGGGTTTGTAAATTTTAATACATAATAAGTTTCAAAAAGGAAAAAAAATAATAAAAGAAAAGAGAAAAAATATAATACGGAGGAAGAAAAAAAAGAAGGGGAAAAGAAAAATAAAGGAGAAGAGAAAAATAGGGATTTTCATTCCAAAGCATCAAGCTAATTATTCTCATCCTTTCCATTAAATTTTTATGTGATTATGAACATATTTTTAGGGTATATTGGTGGAGAAACAATGCTGAAATAAGAAAATATGATCCTAGGATTCTTCATATAAAATCTTGATTTAGGGGTCGAATAACGATCCGTTTTAGCTGAAATTAGACATGTGAGTTTATTTTATCATGAGCGAACATAATCGGAAAGAAAATTTCAGATTTGACTTCAATGACATAGAATGAGTTAGTTTCCAAATTTTGATATATTGAGATAGATAATTAAATATTAAGTATATTATATTTTATGAATTCCATTAAATTTATGATATTGGGGACATTAGAACCTAACCCTAGACTTAAAATTTGGAAATATGAGAGTTGACATGTTATTTGACATCAACATTAGGAACTTGATTATAGATTTGGGTAGGTTTTGGGTCTAGGCGAGATATATAAGAATATGGGTATTGTTAATTTTGAAATATTATTGTGGTTATTTATTTGATTAGATTATACTTATTTGGAAGCCCAACGAAAAGAGAAAGCTCAAGTACTGGAGTAATTGCTTGATTAATTAAGGCAACTGAATTTCTAAACCTCAGTTTAAGCTTGTAGATGCTTGTATTTCCGTGTTATATGTACTGAGGAGTAATGAGAATTGGACTAGGTTATTGACTATATGAT